>NW_005871210.1:1259292-1342601 GCF_000147115.1 Myotis lucifugus | reverse complement strand
GAAAAGACCCCACACGGTAATTGGCTGCAGAGCTTCTCTTCCAGTTGTAGCAAGGCACCCCGAGACGGACTGTGGAGAAGCAGGTCGGCCAGGAGAGGCTGACGCACCAGGATCCTCAAGGCCAGCGGAGCCTCGGCTGGGCTCCCCAGACCATAGGGAAGGCCAGTGCTGACCGGGCCAAGAGTGGCATGGCTGTCGGGGAGAAGCCTTCTGCCCCAGCAAGGCCCAGGTCCCACTTCAGGGAACACTCATGTCTGCACACCCTACACATAGTCCCAGTTCCCGTCACACTGGGGCTGTGCTCAGCTAGATGCATCTTAAGATTTAAACTCAGATCAAAGACACACACACACACACACACACACACACACACACACACACACACGGTGGAGGGCTCCATCCCATGGTGGCAGGTTGGGGCCAGCAGCAGGCCACACAGCCCCTTCAGGGGGTGCCCCCGAGACCCTCTACCACAAGGTGAGGCCAGCGCGTCCCTCACTATGGCTTGGCACTGAATGAGGAAGACACTCCAAGACTGAAACCAGAGGAAATACTCGCCAAGTGTGCCTATGGCACCGGAGACACCGCACTCTGGCCCGAAGGCAAGCCGGCACGTCGCTGGTTAGTCCCCCAGCGCAGCTCCCTCCCACGGAGCCACTGGGGCAGCCCTACCTTGAGGAGGGAGGAGAAAACGGGGCCATGGAGACAATGCTCTCTTCGTGGCTAGAGGCTGGAGGCAGCGTGGACAGACACTTCTATAAGAAAGCCAGTCAGCAGGAATTCACTTCAGTGCATGAATGTTGCCAACAAAATGCACAGACCCCTCGGGCTAACACTTAAAACACAGATAAGACAGTTAAGAACTGAGTCACTCAACTAACACCTCCTGACATTAATTTCACTGCACGTGATGGATTTGGTATTAAAATCAGACAGACACATGAAATGGCCACGCACACATTTGGTTTCTGAATCCCTGTTTGGGGCCAAACTGGCCCTGGCTGTCCAGGCGGCCTCTGTGTGGGTCACACCTGAGGCGGGAGGCACGGTCCTCGGGCAGGGACACAGCCACGACCGGGCCCACAGGCCCAGGGACACGGGAAGAGGGACAGTCGGCTCCCTGGAAAGGGGCAGGGGCTGGCAATCCCTGAAGTGCCTCCTTTAAACATACGGGCTTAGAAATGCCTTCTGGGTGTGGAGCAGAGCACAGCCGGAAGGTCCAACTCCCTCCTAGCAATTACACGCAGCGGGTGGGGAGGAGCCTGCACGCCACACCCGTGTCTACTCAGCAGCCCCGTGGAAGGTGTCCGTTTGGCATCCGTGTAGCAGCATCTCGGGCCAACAAGAGCGGACGGGGAGGCGGGTACCGGGCTCTAAGCTGGGCCGGGAGGCGGCCTGGCCGCCCGAGATGCCAGGCTGTGGGAACGCCGGGATGAAGTCACCTTGCCTCTTGCCAATGATAAACCATGGGTTTAAAATTCATTAACATTCATTTTGGTGATAAAAATTCCTTACGAGTGGGAGCAAAATCACATTCCAAGCACATGTTAAACCTTTCTGAGGGAAAGGGACACAGTTAAACATTAACTTAGAACAACACTGAGCTCAGAGAGGCGGCTGCAGGTCCCCGTGCAAGCTCCACCCTGCAACGTCCCAGCCTTGGCAGGTCTGCGGCAGCACGGTTTTCTTCATTTGTCCTTCGAGTTCGACAGCGACACCCACTGGGGCGCAGAGGAAGGGTGGGCCACGGAAGGCCACTGAGGGGCAAGTCCATCCTATTGGGGTCACATCATGGGGTCAAAGCAGAGTTCAGGCAGGACAACTTAAAACTCTGCAAAAGACACTCTAAAAACATGATCCCTTGAAAAAAATAAATCCCAACAATTTTCAACTTCATGCAAATCAGAGGAGGAGGAGAGTGAATAACAAAAGGTACAGCTGAAAAAATAAACATGATTCTATTTGGGTGGAAGTTCATTTCCAAAATCTCAAACGTCCAACCCCAGCCCTCGATTCCACTCCTGCCCTCACCGACCTCCTCTGCTGCTTCCAGGAAGGGGACAAAGTCTTTGGTCTCAGGATGTTGCAGGACGCAGCATGGCACACAAGCTCACACTAACGGGATTCACTGTCAGACAGGCGAGGCGCGTGGCCTGGCCCGGATTTGGGGGGAGGGGGCCTGGGGGCGCCCTAGATGGCGCCTTCGTTGTGTAGGCTGTGATTGGCCTTGGTGTGCGTCACACAGTTCTGTTCATTGAGCAGGTTGGCCGTCTCGTCTGGCAACCCGTCGTGCAGCTCCGTAAGAGTCAATTCAATTTTAGTGTTTTCACTGTCTGAAGACTGAGGAGTTTTGTCCATCCGGGATGCCATCAAGGCATTTTGGTATTGCTGTCTTGAGATCTGGGGCCAGAAGATGGTACAGAAAACAAACCAAGATAATGCTTAGTTTTAGGTTCTTGTCTGGACACCGTATTACACATCAAGTCCCCCAAAAGGCCCTTAGTTGTTTCTCTAGAAAGTCATCCTTGAATACAAACTGAGCCAATTTTTAATGAGAAAATTTATTTAGAAAGTCACAGAAGTGAGGAGGTGAGCTGTAGAAGGAATGGGCTCATTACAGAGGCAAAAGAGGGCCCTTGGAGCTTAGGAGAGAGGAAGGGGACGGCGAGGTTCCTGGGGAAGGGAAGGAGGGAAGGCGCAGGCGTGCTCCCAGGAGCCAAGCGGAGCCACTTTTTAAAGTTCAAGTTGACTCTGGTAAGCAAGTCAGTTTTTACTGATTTAAGCCATTTCCAAATTTTATTTCAAAGTTTCCCAGAGATTAGAAAATGGAGCTAGGCTTCCATCAGCTAAAGCTGGCTTGTTCTCCGAGAGGCGTCTTTATTTCAGACTAAGGAAAGGAGCCTGTCCCAGGGCAGAAGGTCAGTGGAGGGCTCTTCCCACTCCTTCCTGGCCAGTCTTCCGAGTCTCCGACCTCTGCCCTTTCAGGACCAAGTAAGTCTCTGGAGTCCGAGCCCATGGAGACCTGTGAAAGGTTGTTCTGTTTCTTAGAGCTGCAGCTCTCCTCCCCTCACACGGCCACATCTGACTTGGCAGCTCATTGGACAGAGCGCGCCAAGGACATACATGTGTTTCCCCACCTGAGTCCTGGACACAGTGGCTGGAGGCAGGGCACCACAGAGTGACAGGGACTCGGTGGAGGGGCTGGGAGGCCAAACGGCTGGCTGTGGATTTGACCTCGAACTTCCAGGTCCAGCCCAGCGGCGCGCTCTGCTCTTACCTTAACAAACTGGAGATCAGAAAGGGCGCGCACTGAGTAGTCGGGGATGTAGACTTGAAGGAATGAAGAGTTGAGCTGATTATTGCTGCTCCCCAGCGAAGGTGTGATTGCATCAATCCGGTCACTTCGACTGAGAGAGTCTGAGTGATTCAAGCCACACGGGCGAGGAGGGGACTTGTTTTCACCTGGAAATGGAGAAAAAAAAACACATACATCCAACCACTGTTTAAGTGAGGTAGATATGAACAATAAAGGCAGCCTTGTGTTTTCCAGACAATAAAGAAGTAGTCATTAGTAGACAAGCGTAATCCACTTCTGCCTGACGCCTCAGCCGCACAGCTCACCCCCCAGGCCTCCCACAGGAGCTCGCTGCTTCCCTCAGCGACGGGTTCCACTGGGATCAGCTGCGCAGCCTGTCCGAGTGCGGGACACAGTCCTCCCCAGGCTCTGCCAGACAGGCCCCGCGGTGCACACCGCCAGGGGCACGGCGCCGGCTGCGAAACCCAAAACCCAGGGGAGGCACGGCCCAAGCCAGAAGCACAAGCAAAGAGCTCTTGAGGATGTTCATGAATCAGTGTGTGTTCTAAAGGGATCATACCCTACCTCTCAGCCAAACCCATTACCTTTGTCTCTGACCCCAATAAAACCCCCAGCAGGCAGCCCGAGGTGTCTCCACACCAGGAGACACCAAACCCCTAAGAGGTTTAAGTTACCTTAGGGCCTGTGTGATTCGCCAGTGAGACAGACAGTACAGTAAGTCTGAGTGATGTTGCTCTTAAATGCAGGTTTCCCACTGCTTTTAACATACATTTCATTTAAAATAAGACCTGCCCCCTTGCCAGGCTTCTTTCATGTTTGCTTTTCCAACCTATTCCACAAATAGGAACCGGTGCCCACACATGACAGGTCCTGAGGTGCACCATGTCCTAGGGCTGGAGGGGACCAGTTCTCCCACCTGGAGGTTAGCTCCTCTTTGCAATGTGTCCTGACAGATGCTCCCACAGAGCTGGCCCTCAGCTGGTCCCACCCTTCAGCCATGGGAAGATCTACCACCGCGCCCATCGAAATCTGCCTCCCCAACTTCAGATGACAGCCCCCCCTTCACTCTATGGAGCTTTTGTGCCCCTGCTACTTGAAATAGCCCTTAAAAGCTCAAAGACAGTATGTTCTCCTTAAATCTCTTCGCCACGTTAAGTACTTCAGCTCACGTTTTACACCTGTCATCCCATCCTGACCACCATCTGAGATTTCATTCATGAATGTCCTTCCTATAATGACACCCAGAACAAAACATGGTAGCTACTCGAGGAACGTCAAATGAAGAGTTCACTTTCTGCTAAAATTTTCATGTCACCACTTTCCCCACAATTTCCATGTCATGAACCAATTGTCCATTTTTAGGTAAAAATTAAACTCATAGTAGCAGTTCTTGTTGCTTCCACTTATCTTCTAAGAGAAAAAGGCAAATTAAAAATTTATCAGATGTTTTCTGTTTAGCAGAACGGAGCTTTGATCAGATGTCCCAGCGTTGCAAAGCCTCCGATTCCTTACCTGTGAAAGGCAGACGATAACAGTGCCACCTCACGTGGCCTGATGAAGATGCAAATGAGATCATGGATGGAGTGCTCAGCCTAGCATCTGACTCCGATTAAGCACCCGACAGATGAGCCTGGGTAACACTGTTGTGTTCTTTCCTGTTAGCTCCCCCCTCTCCACCACGCCTTTCCTACTGGCGGTAACTTCACCAGCTGACAGACCCCCAGCTCTTTGAAACAAGAGATCCCACTGTATCCCTGAGTTTTAGTCCAAAATCACATCACCATTTCTACAGATACCTTCAAAATGGTGTTTCCTTCTGTGTGTGACAATTTAAAGGTTATGAAAATGAAACATTTAAAGGGCACTTTGCTTACTGACCAGACCCTGTGTGTTGGCAGGCAGACATCAGAGGCCTGGCGCAGGACCTCCGAGTCGCCTGTTATTTTGTCCTGAGGAGGATCACAGAGCCTCTTCTCTGGTCTTCCAGCATCTAGACGCGTAGGCAGCTTCCCCTCCACCCGTGCCTGGCCTCACAGCCAGTCTGGAGAAGCAGGGCCAGCCTTCCCTCAACATGCAATGACATGTATGTATGTTCACTGGAAGGAGAATACAGACTCTATATGGCCTCCCTCCAGTTCAGGTCATGTTTTGTTGCCGAATTTATGTGCCAAGATTTTAGGCAATTATGAAAACAACTTTCAACTTTAATTCCTCTTTATGTCTTCTCAGAATTGTTTTCTGCTTTTGTCTTGCCTTTTAAAATTCATCCTGCCTAGGCATCCTCTCTCTTTGCTAGTAAGCTAGAAAGATACAATAAAGAGGCGTTCCCAGCCTCTTCCCTGGGAACCCCAGGCACCCGTGGAAGAGGCTGGAAATCACCGGTTTAATCCACCCATTTCTTAGGAGTCATATTATGGTCCTGCCAGCATCCCTGAGTCCTGGGCCTGCAAATGCAGTTTTCTGCTACTGGCTCAGATGGAGTGGGCACAGCTGAGAAATCTCAAGTTTTATGGGAAATGTAAAAAAGTAAAAGACATTTCCATGAGCTTCATCCAAAAGTCACTCTACTTCAGCTTCTGTGACATTTTAAATAGGTGGCAGATGCCAGCAAATAAAATGGGGAGGAAAAAAAATCATGCATACATATATACTAATGTGTATACATGTATGTGCACATCCACATGTATGTATAGTCTGCCAAGTGGTTTCATTCAAATAGCCTTATGAGCACGGCCAGTGTGGCTTGGTGGCTGAGCATCGACTCATGAACCAGGAGGTCACAGTTCGACTCCCAGTCAGGGCACATTCCAGGGTTGTGGGCTCGATCCTCAGTAGGAGGCATGCAGGAGGCAGCCAATCAATTATTCTCTCATTGATGTTTCTCTCTCTCCCTCTCTCTGAAATCAATATACATATTTTAAAAGGCTTATGAATTATATCTTACCCCCAAACACCCCAAACTTTTCAAAGCAAAGATCTGAGGGAACATTAGTTTCTAAGACAAGCATTGCCTCCTTTATCAAATATCAGCATTTTAGAATTTTGCTGAAATTGGCTTATGAAACACAAATTTCATCAGTCAGATTTTAAAAATCTAAGCTGTATGGAACAAAATAAATACAGAAAAGTCGGACTATCGGATAGGGAAGCCCAGCAATTTTAATTAAAGAAAGATTAAGGCTTTGCCTTCGTTTTTAGCAGCTGGACATGTGAGCCAGGCACAGCCGACCCTCCTGCAGGGCAATCGCCAGCAGCTGGTTAGGAATGTGCACGGCACTAACTTCAAAACAAAGGGGGGGACAGGAGCAGGGCCGCCTGCCCAGCGGAGGACAGGCTGCAGGAACCCGCTCGCATGGACGCTGGGAGGACGGAGACAGAAATGCTGGGATTTACCACGAACAGTCAGTCCCTCAGGCGCTGGGCTGTGTGTTCTGTGGAAGCGTCCTCGGGTTTTGGGGTCCTGGGGCTTCTGCCTCCACACACATGCCTTTGCTGAGGTCAGAGAAAGAACCAAAGTGGCCCCGTGGCTGCTCTGCAAACCCCAGGTGGGCAGTGTGGGCGGACAGATCCCTCTTCCTCCCGTGTTTCCTACCATTCATGCTCCCAATCCCCTGCCAGCATCCAAGCCCTTTCTGCACCTGTTGTGGGCGTCTATGTTCCTGGGGAGCTCATATGAAGGCACAGAAACATGGAGAGCTAGAGCTTACAGAAAAACCGAAGGTGGCTTTGGGGGGTGGGGGGCGCGGGGGCAGGGAGGCAATCAGAAGAATTATGAAAAGGAAACATGCAGAATTACCTGGAGAACCTGCTGCTAACAACTCTGTCCTGCTGACAACAAAGGTACGAGACAGGGACAAAGGAACTGAAAAATGGAGAAAAACAGGGTGAGACCATATCGAAAGGCAAGAAAGGAGACCTCTGTAATCAGGGGACAGGAGTGGGTACCAGTCCTACCAATATGAGCCAGTGGCTCCAGAACTGAAAAGGCCTGTGTGACGTCACAGACACAGAAACAGGACACACCGCTTTCCAGGAAGAGGGGCAGGGGGAGGCCGAAATCCTGGTCGCCATGCTTCTTTCTCACCTAGAAATCTCTAAGCCATACGAACACCCAATGGGGTATAGCTCAGAACGCGCTCTTCTAACGACTTAAGTCACAGCTAGCCACAGCCAGGAGCCTCAAGAGCAGGACCCGAGCCACCATGCCAGCACCCCATGCTCACTCCCAGGACAGCCCACAACTCCCTGTTCAATGCACTTACACCCTTCGTTAGTCTGACTGTAATTCTGACTTGATGCTTTGAATTGCTCTGGAATACTCTGAAATGTCCAAGTATTAGAGGCCAGTAAATAAAGAGCAACGTGCACAGACTTCCTGGGGAGGGCAGGACAGGCGTGCTCGTCACCGCCTACCCACAGGGAGCTGCAGCCACCTGACCGGAGTCCCGTCAGCACTGCGTGCTGGGCAGGAGTCTTATTTCCTGGGCAGGTTTGTTTTTTAAACTGAGGTAACTGGACATATAACTGGGCAGATCTTGATAACAGATTACTGTAGGATTTTTCTAGGCAATCAAAATTAATAAAAATATTATCTTGAGATTACTGTACTAATTGCATCTCTCGCACATATAAAATCCCAAATCCGAATGGTAAAGTCGAGTACAACACTGGGCTTTGTAATAAGAGGCTATTAACGAAATCCCCTTCCTTCCTGGCATTTCCAACGAGGCAGGCAGCCCTCAGTTGTCTATATGAAGGCCTGCTCTCAATTCCTCTTCTGAATGGGACTTAGCCTCACATGAATCCACGGTTCAGTATCAATAAAAATGTACAATTTTCTCTCCCAGCTTTCTTTTCAAAACTGCTTTGTGAATCTATTCTGCTCACGTGGGCTGATTTGAGGTTGGTTGCCAAAAAGCCGTCACAATGTCAACACCTGTCACACCAACGTTCCCTCTTGTGCTTTAAAGGTTATGGAGCACGTGTGAGCATCACCACATCGATTCTTTCAACAGTCACACGAGGTAATCTTGTATCCTCTCAATAGTGAGGAAGCCAAGGGCCTTTCTCAAAGTCTGGCAACTGAATATGATGGAACCTGGCTGTACCGCGGGTCTTCTCGGCCGGCGAAGAACCTCCCTGTCCTCACGAGCAGTGAAAACAGATCACCTTCGCGCACGGCCGACACCAACTGATGCCGTGGGTTTGATGGGGCTACGTTCACACTGGGTGCTCGTCAGCATTGACAATGGGGCACTGGCCCCTGTGACTCAAACGCCTGCCCAGGGAGAGTGAGAAGATGCCTCTGGAGCAGGGGAGGCTTGGGGGTGTGAGAGGATTGACGCTGCCCTGGCTTCTAGCCGTAACATCTCAGTGTCTGCGACATCGTGTGGCACAGCTGAGGACCAACATCACAAAAACAGACTTGTCTGGAAGTAGCCCCCACCTTTTGAGACTGTTTTTCAGAAGTAACAGTGGTTTTTAGGATGGGCTATTGCAAAAGTTTTCTAGGACAGCCTGTCATTTGACATTTTAGCCACAAGGTGGCACTACGGCACCTCTGTTTGCTTGCCTGCCCCGTTCTACACACACACACACACACACACACACACAAACACACACACACTCACACACTCACACACATGCACACGCGCACAGCAATGTCGATAGGGACCATTCAAGTCCCATCCCAGAGGTGAGCCAGGTACCCGTGTCCATGTTCCCAGTAGGACAGGCTCTGCTTGCTGGCATCTTGTGCAGAGCACTTAGTTAATGGCCCATGGCACAGCCACCCAGAGCTGGCTGACTCCAGATAAGAGCTGGATATAGGCCATAAATATATGTTAACAACCTCATTCATCCGCAGGAAAATGCAAATTGAAAAACCTCCAGAGCAGTTACCATTGAGATGACGCAGCGATACCGCGGGTGCAGCCACGGGAACGTCCTCAGGACAGGTGTGATGCGAACACTTCGGAAAACCAATAAAGCTGGAGAGACCCTCAAACCTGTGAGCCCACAATCCCACTCCGATGTACAGACCCGGGAGGGAGGCCCACACGTTCATCAAAAGGCAGCACAGGAGTGTCCATCACACAACCACAGCAGCCCCCAACAGGCGGCCACCCAACGCCGAGCACTCCCAGCAACGAGAAGAAATGGCGTCAGCGCCTCTGACAACACAGGTGAGCGTGACGGGCAGCGCTGGGTTAAAGAAGCCAGACTCAGGAAATTCACCCCGAAAGGGCGTGTGGTGGTGGCGGAGGGTCCTGTGGGGCCAGGGATGTTTGGTCTCTGATCGGGCTGTTTGCACCGGTGTGTTCAGTTTGTGAACGTTCACATAAGTACATGTACTTATGATTTGTGCAGTTTTTTGTATACACGATACACTTCAATACAAAGGTCAGGAAGTAAATAAACAGGGCTAGCTGCAGGCAGGGAGAGGAAGGCGGCCGTAGGAGGACGCTATTTCCCCAAACACAGCTCTGCCCTCAGAGGCTGAAGGCAACTCACCTGGGGAGGCCGTGAGGGCCATGACGCCGTAATATGAAAAAGCACTGGCTTCAAACTTCATACCTTCTTTCCCAGCTTCTACTTCCACTTTCCCCTGTGAAGAGAGAAGGGGGCGTTTTCTGTCCAGCACATGGATCCACGTGCAAACCTGGGCAAGACTTGGTCCTTCCTTCGAGTCTGACTAAATCCCTTCCCCGCAATCCCAAGGCAGCAACGCCTCTGACCATCTTCCCCCTGAGAAGAGGTTCCTTCTTCTCAAACGTGAAAACCAGATTTGGCTGGGGATGCAGAGGTGGCAGTAAAAGTGATGTTTAACTTCTCTCGTCCACTTAATATTTTCCCAGCATCCTTAGCTTGTGGATTCCTCAGGAGCCCTCCCGGTCATGAGAAGACGATGCTCTTGCTCCGTCGGGAAGGCAAACCCTGAGAAGATGCTCAGGGATGGTGGCCAAGCTGTCCTGTAGGAGCCCAAGTTGGAGCAGAGTCAGGGTCAAGGGTCAGCATGGTTTGTGGCCATGGGACAGAGAGGACTAAACGGGTTCGCAGGGGCGCCCCCTCACTAGCATGGTCCCCTGAGCAACTGCTCAGACGTCCTGCAGGCCAGTCCCCTGTCGTCCAGGCTCCCCAGAGGCACGCACCACCTGGCACACGCTCCTTGCAGCCCCAGAAGCACCTTAAGGAAGTTCCTCCCTCAGGACAGGACCTCTTCCAAGGTTTTCCCTTTTCTTCCCTTTCTCCAACTGGTCTCCATCTCCTTCCCTCTTACCAGTTCCCTGGGACAGGCCTCCCTAGCCGTCCCTATGGCATTAGGGTCCACCAGAATCCCTTCGCGGGAGATGCTCAATATGCGCTTTCTGGGCGACTGCAATACCCTAGTGACTGAGCTGCACGTCCGGATTCCCAAGCCACAGCTCAGAGCGGCCCTGACTGCCTCTGTGAGAGGGGACCTTCACGGTGGGCAAACAAAAAGGTACCGTTTATTGAAGAGGAACTGTGCTAGCCAGTCACAGTGCGTTGATTAATTCACTTAGCGCTCCCAACTCGGAAGGAGACACGATGACCCGCCTCTTACAAGTCAGGAGTGGGGGCTCAGAAAGATTAAGTAACCGAAGAGCAAGCTCTTCACCAAGATGCGACCTATGCCACCCTCCAAGGCAAACTCTTTTATTCGGATCACTCCCTGTTATTCTAGACTAAATTCCCGATTATGGGAGACCTTTCTCAAATCACTTCAGAAAACTACCTGTTGTCTCTCTTTTAGGTTCTCCTTCCCTCAATGGCTATGTTAGTTTTACCAACTCCCACTAATTCTCTTGCCATAGAAATGAACGGATTATTAAAATCAACCTGCACGTAGGTGCTGAAAACCTGACCATCCCTGCAGGTCCCAGAGCAGATGCTGTGGAGTCCAGTAGGGAGGGGAGAGCACATGAAAATCAATGATGCAAAGCAGTACAGTTTTTACTGAGGGAAAAAACCCAGTAAGAACATAAAGAATTCAGCCTGGCCAGTGTAGTTCAGTGGTTGAGTGTCGGCCTATGAACCTCCAGGAAGTCACGGTTTGATTCCTAGTCAGGGCACATGCCCGGCTAATGGGCTTGATCCCCAGTAGGGAGCATACAGGAGGCAGCCAATCAATGATTCTCATCATTGATATTTCTATTTCTCTTCCCCTCTCCCTTCCTCTCTGAAATAAAAACAGTTTTTAAAAAATATAAAGAATTCAGAGAAAGAAATTACTTCCCTGTTATTATATAAAGGCAATTTTATACAGGAAAGAAAAATCTGAGGAGGAGTAGGATTTGATTGAGCCAAGAGAAGGGAACAGCATGAAGGAAGGTCCAAGGAAGGTGACAGCAGACTGCCAGGCTCACTGGGTTTGCACAGGGAAGATGGGCAAGAAGGGTTTGGAAGAGCAGTTTGGAGGGCAGATTAGACTCTGAGCTCCTTAGGTGATGAGCTAATGAGGACAGAGTAGGTTTCAAGAAGATAAAGCCCAGACTTAACTAGAGTGGCAACCACAGGACTGGAAAAAGATGAGTGTGGATAAGGAATGGACATAATTTGGTGAAACCAACAGGGAGAAAGAAGGGACTCGATAGTCACAACAGAAGTTGGCCCTTTGTGAATGGAAACGGACACCTTGGGTGGAGGTGGAAAGCTGGGAAGGGGTTGCTTCTGTGGTGGGGGCCAGAAGGGGAGGACACATTCCATTTAAGAATAAGGCCTTTTGAAGAGTCCACCAAAAAGACCGAAATGAAGACTGAAGGTCAGGAGCAAGGTCAGGCCCAGAGGTGGAGATCTGCGAGTGGATAATGAAAGTACTAGTAAGTGGAGAGGAAAGGACCAGACTGCGTGCAGCCCGTGACCAAGAGCAGGAGGAGAGATGGAAACCAACATGAGAGCAACGGACAAAACAGACAAAAAGTGGGAGTAGACAGCTGTGTTGCCATAGAAACTAGGGGGACCCTCACAAGTAAAAGGAGGGTCAGAGCCACAGAGGCGGGAGATGCTGTGGCCTTCAGGAGCATCGCCCTGAGGAAATCAGACCGTGAGGGGCAGGGAGAGCGGGCGGGCGGGAGAGAGCACAGGCACAGGTGAGGAGGGAGGGTCGCCAGGGCTCCACTGAAGGCGAGTTAGGGTCAGGGAATCCAGTGCACCAAACTGTCATTTAAACTCCTCCGCAAGTCCTTTTAATCCAGCACTTACACTATTTATAAAACCCCATGGCATCATCAGCTCAACAGTTCAGAAAACTCGCCACATTTGTATAAATATACACATGGCATAGGTATTCCAATGCAGGCACATATACATATGCCTTGTCAAAAATATCTTTATGTTAGAAGACTTACTTGTAAATGGACAGGGATTATAAAGTCCCTCTTCCATAAAATCTATTTTGAGACCCGTCAGCCAGATAATGGCTCTCTTCTATACCAACAGAGCATTACTGAATCACAAATGCATCAAGACTAACTATATAAAAATTGACAACTGAAAGCATCATAGTTTCTACTGTTACCACTGAAATCCACAATGTCAATCCTCAAAATTGTCCTAAATAATCATTTTTAATGTAATCCAAAGTTTCTCTAGGTTTAAGGAATACTAGTACTCACATCTAGCTTTATGAGAAACATGAATAATTATTCCCTCACTGCAGTAAATCCTCCACAGCCCCTCAGAATTTCGAGCTTGTCCATTTCCCATAAAAGAAAAACAATTTGAAGTTGAACAAAACTAAGGTTCGTAGAGGAATCGGGTTTGAATTAGAAAACCCTGCCAACAGATGTTTCCAAGAAAGACTGTATCAAAGTGGCATGTGACCAGTTAACCCATGGATTTTTCTACAGTTCCTCACTTCTGCTTCCAGATGCCACAATATGTCCAAGCATGGGGCATGAAACAACACTTTCCCAAGTTTCTGACACAGATATCTGATAAGAGTTCCTTTCAAACAAAGAGAACCTTCTTTATTCATTTAGATAATTGGGGCCTTGCTGGACTCATGTAAATTTTAGAGCCTACCAAGTACTGACTACACTCTTATAATGATACCTCCAACTCATATCTTAGAAGTAAGCGAGAAATATGAGAATGCTTAAGGGGCTAGTATTCTTGTATTGAAATAAAATCAAGATTTCCTACAAATTAATTCTTCAATAAAGAGGTACAAGAAGTGAATAAAAGCAGCATTTTGTTCACTCTAATGTTCATGTTGGTCTCCATGCCAAGGACAGTGTTCTAGTAGTCATACTGTGATGTTATCAGTGTCTCCTGATAACTCAGGCACCAGAGCCCCAAGGAGGGTTCACACTGGATCGACCTTCCCACCTTACATAGTGGATTATGTTGTAGTGAGAAGGAAAAAGTCACCATTGCCATGAGAGGCTGTGATTATGACATCAGTTCCTCTGTAAAATACTCTGGTTAGTATCCAGGAATAAAAACTATAATAAATGAGTTATTTTGATAGTACTAAGGGAAGAGATAGTAAAATATCGCCAGGAAACTATGAGAACAAATCCTAAGGAGAGGACGGGGGGAAAAGATAAAAAGAGGACCCAAGGAACTCAAGACACTTAAATTTTAAATGTCCAGCCAAGATTTAGACACGTACAGGTAATTCCCCAAAGTCTTCAAAAAATACTAACAATTGAATTCACCCTTCTTCATTTGACTCAGGGCCTCAGCAATCACTGAGTGCCCTTCAGTATTGGAAACTAAAGTAACTAATGGCATTGCTTATATTGGAACTAGTGGCCCGGTGCATGAACTCGTGCACATTGAAAGGAAATTAATTAGAAGAAATATTTTAATATCACTATTCACCCTTTCTCTATAATAGAAGTGTCAACCAAATTCGCAATCGACAATGACAGATGGAAACACACGTGTGCGATTGGCGCCAGCAAGAGCTTTATATGTATCACGCATGCGTGAGCCAACTTAGCCTTTTATAGATATAGAATAAACTTGCTTAATTAGACCTGCTTTCTGATTTAGCTAAACTTTTTCCAGCCCAGTGAAGCACCCAAACTTCTCTTTCAGGTAATTGTCAGCAACACAGCAGTAAATATCAACACAGAGCAGATTATTATTGTAGATCACACAGGGAGAACAAAGGGTAAAATGTTACCTGCAGCAGTGTTTGACTATATTCTGCGCAGTGAGAAAACCTGAAGTCATTTTCAAGGTCCACCATTTCTTACTTCTTTTCAGTCGGGTCAAGTTTCTAAGCTTTCTAAATCTCCGTTTTCTGGCTAATGAAAAGAAAATAGGATTCCACCGAGTCTCCTAGCTACCTACTCCAGGACTTCTGTGAGGATCAAATGAGATGAGGTACGGGAAAATGCTTCACAGACATTTGGTTACAGTGTAAAGTGTTTGCACCTGGCTATAAAGCAAGTTGTGTTCCTGGGCTGAAGAAACTCCAAGGAGGCTAGTTGCTAGGGAGAGGAAGCTGGGTTTTGCTACGTGATGTCATTAACTGGACGGACACTTAGCATATTAGCCTTTTATGTACTAGTATATAGATTATTTTACGGATATGAAAACGGGGAGATGAAATTCTCCCACTTACATGGCTACCCCAGAAGTATGTAAAATCCGACACCCATTCACCTAGACCAAATCTCAGAACTTGAAGGGTGGGTACTCAATGAGATCAAACAGCTACTGAATAAGTCTCTGACCTGCAAAATGAGAACGAAGTAGTCTACAGGTTTGTTGCGCTGGTAGAGGTAGTATTCTGGGGCTTTCTTGTTCTTCTCGTCATACTTCAGTTCCTGGATGACATTGGGGTGCTTTAGCAGCCTTAGAAGGATCTTCTCTGACATCTGGGATGGGCTAAATGCTTCTACTTCTACAGATATAAACACAACTTGACATTACACTTCAAATGGACAGAAAATATTAGACTAGTGATTAAGGTATCTGGGTAATAATACTTGGAATTGAAGTGATGCAATATGGATTAACGAGACTTCCGTTTGGTGATCCACTGGGGGCAGATTACCTGGGAGAAATTAGAAAATGCTGCATTTTCATATTTGTTTCTTTAAAATTCTTCCTTTTCAATCTGTCATTGGTTTTAGTTCTCATAAGAACACTCTAATTTTCTGACTGATACAAATGAAAATCAACCGGATGCAGGCTCCTTGACTGCCAGGATGTCCTTCAACAGCCACAACAGCCTGACTGTCCAACAACAGCCAAAGGAAGAAGCAACGGTCAGGAAGCATCTAGCTGTGGGTTAGTACCAGGTGCACAACGCAGTGCCCCACATCTCCATCTCCCATTCAACTGCCCTGAGAAAAGTCTGGGAATGAGGGACACGGAGAGACTCGGGATAAAAGCAAGGCACGTGCACACATCAACATGCACTCCAACTTGCTAATTTAAAAAAGTTATGTTCATCTATATTTACAAAGACATACATTTTATTTAAGATAAAAGCCAAAATTACTGATTTAAAGGTGTTATTCTGAAACTGGACTTTACGGTATCTCAGAGGCAGAGTAGGATAACATTTCGTTTTAAATTGTGGTTCTTGGGTGATGAAGAAGAATATCACAGTTAGAGAAAGAATAAGCAAGGAAGTTAGAAATACTGCTTATAGGTTTTTAAATGTTTTAAATGATGTTATATATGAAAAATATAAATTCTGTATTAGCTTCTGTGCTTTTTTGTAATAACAAAATAAGATAGTACATTGTAGAAATTTTGGAAAATACAGAAAAAGACAAAGAGGACAATAAATAGTGACCTATAAACCAACCACTGTGAGCAACTGGTGATGAGCATTTCCTCCCAGTACCTCGCCTAGGCCTGTGCCTGCGCATGTGTGTACGTCCAAAAAGACTCTATCACCTTCCTGTACACACAGATTTATATCCTGTTTGTCCTCACTTTACATTAAATTATGAGTATTTCCCCATGTTGTAAATATTATATTGTGAGCATTTCCATTATCTGAAAACATGATTTTAAAAAGTGCACAACATCCCCTCATGTGGCTGTTGTTGGCCTTCTTTTCAAAATATTCTAAGCGTACTGCACGCAGTTGGAAGGTGCTGGCTGCCCATCTTGGACACAGACGTCTTCTACAGGTCACGGGGTACCTTCAGATTTTCTCTCACTTCCCCTGGCCAACAGAGCTCAGCCTTTACCTACAGAGCCACTGGGGATGTGAGAAGGGTTAGTCAGTCTCTTAAGTTCATTCAACCTTGACCTCTATGGAGCAGTCAGTGCCGGCTGGGTTGGTGTTTTTAACAATGTGCACATTTGCCTCCTGGAATGGGCCCAAGTTAATAATCTGATTTGAAGAGGCCGTCAAGAAATCCCTATCAAAGTTCTCAGAATTTCTGATTTCATTAAGTCCAAAAGATTTCACTTTGAAAATCTATTTTTCTTCTTTGTAAGTCAAAGCACCTGTGTTATCACTGACATCCACTGTTCCTCCAAGGCAAGCTGAAGAGAGAATTACTCAGCTGTCCGACACACAGCAAGGTGGTGTCTGGCTCGCACTGTCAGCCTACTCCGCCCGCTGGCGCTCCCAGGGGCTTAGCTGGAAGCAGAGGACCTGGCCTACTGTTCACATGCAGTGTGGCACTAACATTCATCCTTACCTTTCAGACCAATTTAAGTTACTGGTCCACCTGGTAAATGTCTCAGAGAGTTCATGCCGACACTGAACATAGGAGAGGAGAGAATTTAAAAAGAAAAAAACAAAACTAAAACAAAACACAAACGTGGCATTACTTTTCACCCCATTTCCCCGTCTCCACCCCAGCCCACCCCAGTCAGCGGTGGGTGAGAAACACTCGCTTCGGGGTTGGTAGAGATTTCAAACTGTGATAAGTTGCACTTGCCTGTTGCTAGGAAACGGTGCATGGCCAAGAGAAGCTGTGGTGATATTTTAACCTTCATCTCGCTGTCTGTCTGCTTAAAGGCAGAAAAATCTTGCTTTCTTTCACGATGGGCCACTTTCTTTTTCGTTCTGTTATCCGCTGAGGAAAGAATAAGAAAAAAGCAAGGAAATGCATTTCATTCTAGATCAGGGCCCTTTTTCTATGAAAAGAACAAAATATACGGCAAAGGCTAGAAGAGAGAATTAGTCAACCGTCCAACACATAATTCTCTCTAGATTTCGGACACTCTACGCCAGCTGTGGGCAAATTACGGCCCGCGGGCCGGATCTGGCCCGTTTGAAATGAATAAAACTAAAAAAAAAAGACCGTACCCTTTTATGTAATGATGTTTACTTTGAATTTATATTAGTTCACACAAACACTCCATCCATGCTTTTGTTCCGGCCCTCCGGTCCAGTTTAAGAACCCATTGTGGCCCTCGAGTCAAAAAGTTTGCCCACCCCTGCTCTACGCACAAACCACATGGAAAGAGGACAGAAGAGAGAATCCTCATCACATCAGTGCTGCGAGGTCAGACCGGCAATCCAGAGTCAGTAACAGGCAACCTGATTAGTAGCAACGACAAATATACCTCATGGTATCTTTAGAGCCCTTACAGGTACATGACTGGGCAGCCTCGAACAAAACCCTCCCCACATAAAACCTATATAACCCATAGCAACCGAGGATGTAGTCTAGGGCACAGAGTCTCCTGCTCCTGTGTCACTGCACAGCGAAGAACGGTCACTGTTACAGAGGACACGAAGGAAGTGTGTCCCTGCCTTGGACAGGCTCCTAGCCTGTGCTGGAAGATGAAACAAATATCTGAGCACAATCTCTTAAGAAACAAACCAAAACACTTTCATAGAAAAGCACTTTAACAGTAACATCTGTAGCCCTGGCCAGCGTGGCTCAGTTACTTGAGCATTGTGCTGTGCACTGAAAGGTCACTGGTTCAATTCCCAGTTAGGGTGCATGCAGCAGGCAACTGATTGATGTTTCTCTCTCACATCAAAGTTTTTCTCTTTCTCTCTCCATTCCCCTCTCTCTAAAAAAATCAAGACTGTTTTAAGTAACATCTGTTAGCTTCATTTCTACCCAGATCACAAGATCCTCAAGGTCAAGCAAAAATGAAGAAAGTGATCCAGAACACAAGTCAGCAAACTTCCCCTGTAAAGGACTAAGTAGTAAATATTTCAGGCTCTGAAGATCATGCAGTCTCTGTTGCAACTACTAAGCTCTGCTATTTAGCAAAAGCTGCCATATTGAATGAATTAGAATGGTTGTGTTCCAATAAAACTTTATCACAGACATGAAATTTGAATTTCATATCATTTTCACATGTCACAAAATAATTATTCTTATTTTTTTAACACAATTTTAAAATTCGTAGCTTGTGAGACACACGAAAACAGGGAACAGGCACTCGTGGACTGTAGTTTGCCAACCCCTGATCTAGAAGGTCTAATGCAAAACCTGTCTTCACGTATTTTTCTGGACAAAATAATAATCAAGAAAAACACTAGATTAAAGACAAGGCCTCAAGTGCTTGCTCCTTTCCCCAAAATCAAAAGTCTTTGCACTACCATTTCATGTCTAGGGCGAAACAGATGGCTTACTAGGCTTGTTTTGGGGAGAAAATGATCACAACTTATACTGTTCTTCTATCTCAAATTCTTTTGAGAATCAGACAGTATAAATCAACACAAAGATGTAAAATAATGTTCAAATGACAAAAGTCATCATCTCTGATCACCTATTTAATCAATATACAGGAAACCACATGTTCAGCATTTCATATCAGTAAGTTACATTAGACAACACTTTTGTATGAAATCAATCTAACCAACGTTTGAAAAAAGTTCACTCAAGTACAAATAGAAGATCTCATAAATGTCTAAACTACCTTTCTTATGATGAGCAATACCCCTGGGGAAACACATAAATACACAAATACACACTTCGTATTAAACAGTCGCTGTGAGGAACAATGAAAAAAATGTAGACATGCATGACAATATTCTGTATTATGTGACCTCTGACTACTCTCCAAGTGTTGAAACCACATAGACACTGGAGTTTTTTAAGAACACTATAGAGATGTGAGGGGAAAATAAGATACTTCTCAGAAGCAGGTCACTGGCTAATTATAAAATCTATTCTTTTAAAGGGCATGTGGAAAACTTTCTCAATTTTAAAATAAGGGACATTCAGTTCTAATGGAACTGAATCAAATCACTTTGCCCCGAGTGCCTCGGGCCATTTGAATGATCCGTTCCAATCGTGTTTCAAAAACCAAACGGCCGGCGCCCGGCTCTTTCTCTATCCCACCTTTGAGACCCCAAACATCTCAGACCTTGGGACACCTTTGGCAAGAGTGAGGCTGAGGAAGGTTTAAGCTGCACAGTCCGACGATCCAGTTGTGGACTCAGATAGAACAGGATTCAGGTTCAACACTCAGCCCAGGATCCAGCCTCTTCCTGGGTAAACAGTGTGAATACTCCCCTCCCCCGCCCCTGGCACATGCTACTCCCCACCCCACCCCAAAGGAGCAGAGAAGCAGAAAAAGAAAGGGAAAAACACATTTTATTGTGTACCCCACCTTGTCCTGCTTCCTATACCCCACCTCACCACCACTGCCCCAGCAAAACCACACTTGCAAACCTCACCTCTACCCTCATCTATCAGAGCTAGAAAATTTAAACCACAGCTATTCGTCAATTTAATAAATCCCCTCACTTTTTAAGTACTTGAATTATGACCTTAAGTAGAAACAGAAATTTATCTGAAAACAATTAACCTAATTGTGCAAAATGAATTTTCTGGTCAGGCCAAGTAATGCCCAGATGAATGGTTGGAATCAGCTGGCTTTTCAAAAAAAGAAAGAAAACCACATTGCCACTCGACATTACAGGACCTGCCCTGCTTGCCCCCCTCTGGTGACGAAACTGGATACACCGACAGGTCGCACACAGCCTACACACATAGTGCATAATTGGAAACAGGTGGACAACAACTGGAGGGATGTCAAATGGCTCACAAACAACATGATCAAGAAAGCAAAGGTTTGGGGAAATTACTCTCAGGCAAAGCTACTCACTGTATAAATCTGTTTCATCCAGAATCTCCGATTTGATGATTTCTTCAATCACATCTTCTAAGGTGACAATTCCCAGGACTTCATAAAATGGATCCCCCTCCCCCTCATTGTTAACTCGCTGCACAATAGCCAGGTGGGATTTACCTTTGAAGAAAAGAAAGCAAAGGTTAAGAGGTAATTTTCTGAATTTCCTGAATAAAGTCTTAGGTATGATTATGGGGAAAAAACAGCAGCAAACACAGATACCAGATGATCAAAGTGTGCAGCTCAACATTTAAAAATGCATGGAAACCCCCCAAATGGAAATGGTTCGTGAGCCATCAAAAGCAAGACCAGGTAAGCCAGAAGGATATCACCTTCTACACACACTGCCCTGCCCCCACATTACCACCCGGTTCCTAACAGAATTGTCTTCAGTGATGTCAGCTCTTCCTCTGTGACCTTTTGGCAATTGCCACTTTACTTTAGGAGAGCGGTTCTCAAAGCGTGGGCCAGGGACCCCTAAGGACACCCAAGACCGTTTTATAGGAGGTCTGCTAAGTCCAATGGTTGGCATTTTGGAAGGCAGCTATGCTCACCACTATACCACCAACGCCAATGGTTGGCATTTTGAACCAATGGTGCCTGAGCACAAATCAAGGCAGTGGAGGAAAATGTACTAGCGTCTATGGGGTTCTCCACCACCATGTCAGTAACAAGGGGGGAGTCCATTTCTCTTAAGAATATCCTTAATAAAGCAGTAAGGGTTTTCATTCCATTAAATCTGGGCCCCAAGGACCTGCCTTTGAATATTCTATGTGACAACAGGGAAGGGCATGAAACACGTGTGCTGCCTGCAGAAGTGTGACGGTGTCTTGAGGTAAAGCATTTGCACAATTGGTTCCAGCCGCTTTCTTCAATGAACATCAATTGACTTGAAAGAATGACTACTAGACAAACCATGGTATTTAGCTTATTATTGAGCAGACATTTTCCTAAAAGTGAACAAAACGAGCCCGTCACATTCAGGAAAACAGCAGCAGCCTTTGCTGCCACAGGACGCCACGGGCGGTGCTCACCTTCGCCACCTGGTCATTCAGGCAGCGTCCCCCGCTTTCTGCGCTCTAAAGGCACTCTTTCTGTGTGCCTAACCTCAGGGAGGAGGGAGGGGTAAGAATGAAACTACTTCCTGGAGTGGGCAAGGATCTAAATATATTGTCCAGAATTCTTCTGTAAGGAAGATTTCAGACCAAAGGATTTTAATTCAACTGCACCCAAAATCCACTGTATAGTTTGATTCTACATTGCAACAAACCTTTAGAGAAAAGCAATATATATATATATATATGTGTATGTGTGTGTGTGCGCGCACGTGTATACACACACACACACACACACACACACACAACAAACCTTTAAGAAACTATCACTTATGGAGTTTTGGTGTAGTATCAAGAGAATACCCACGATTATCAAACAAGGCTATAGAAGAGGGTAGAGGTGAGGTTTTGCTGGGCCAGTGGTGGTGAGGTAAGGTATAGGAGACAGGACAGGGTGGGGCACGCAATAAAATGTGTTTTTCCCTTTCTTTTTCTGCTTCTCTGCCTCCTTTGGGGGTGGGGTGGGGAGTAACCTGGATCAGGGGAGTGGGAGGGGAGTATTCACACTGTTTGCCCAGGAGTAGGCTAGATCCTGGGCCGAGTGTTGAACCTTTTCCAGATACATATCTGTTTGAGGCCAGATTTTCTTCATATACTTCAACTAAAACAGCCGTACTGCACAGACTGAATGCGGAAGAGAGTCCAGCTGCCTTCCACTTAGCTAGATAATAAAGAGATCTACAAAAAAAAGGTAAAACAATAACACTTAATACTCTTATTTTGGAAAATAGTGATTTTAAGTTGTGTTATTTATGTTAACATAAAATGGATTTGTGATTGTCCTTTCAAAATGAATTAAAATGTTTTCAATTTCTCAGGTTTTTTTAAAAAATTTATTTATTGACTAGTGACCCGGTGCACGAAATTCGTGCATGGGGGGGGTGTCCCTCAGCCCGGCCTGCACCCTCTCCAATCTGGGATCCCTCTCACAATCCGGAACCACTGGCTCCTAAACCGGCAGTCAGACATCTCTCTTGCAATCTGGGACCACTGGCTCCTAACCGCTCACCTGCTTACCTGCCTGATCGCCCCTAACCACTCTGCCTGCTGGCCTGCTCACCCCCAACTGCCCCCCACCCCCCGCTGACCTGCTCACCCCCAACTGCGCCCCCCTGCTGGCCTGCTCACCCCCTAACGACCCCCCCCCCCGCTGTCCTGATCACCCGCAACTGCCCTCCCCTCCTGGCCTGATCACCCCTAACCGCCTCTGCCTCGGCCTTTCACCATGGCTTTGTCCAGAAGGATGTCCGGAAGGCTCCCAGTCTAATTAGCATATTACCCTTTTATTAGTATAGATTTTAGAGAGAGAGGGTGGAAGGAAGGGAGGGAGAGAGAGAGAGAAACATCAATTTGTTGTTCCACTTATTTATGCATTCATTGACTGATTCTTGTATGTGCCCTGACTGGGAATCAAACCCACAATCTGGGCTTATCAGGACAATGCTCTAACCCACTGAGCGACCTGGCCAGGGCCTCAGGTTTAATGTCAAACAGTGTAAATACCAAAAAGTATAACCCACAGGGAAGAACACATGCTCTGAAGTCAAACTGAACCATCCTGGATTGGAACTCCAGCACTGCCAGTTAATTAGCCATTACTGGCTGTGTGGTCACAAGCAAACTACACAACTTTTCTGAGCCTCAGTCTCCTCACGTCCGAAAGCAGGCTCATAATCACTGCTGCCCGCAGGACTGCAGAGAGTGACTATCAGAGACAATGTTGGCAGAGAGAGCAAAGACAGTGCCTGGGATCCATGAGGTGATCAATACAGGGCAACTCCTATTCATTTATTAATGTCCTTCCTCAAGTCTAAGCACCATCAACTTACTACCAGCTTAGTCAGAGGGGGAAAAAAACCCCAATACATTATATGTGCACTGTGATTAAAACATGCACTTCAATTTCAGAAAGATCTTTTAAAATATTAAACACATTTTTCACACCAACATTGGTGTTTCCAGTTCAGGGCATGTGAAGCATCTGAAATACATCCTAAACTAAGCCAAGGAGACATAGTATAGAAATTCCATGATCAGTTAACACGTATATTGGGTAGTTTTTTTAAAATCACAGGAGGGGTGTTTTGGGGGGATAGGATGGAGGAGCAGTCCTTTAAATAAAGTTTACTTTAAACTAGGAGTCCACCGAGTTCACTCGGACACAGCCAGCTACACGAAAATATTCCCTACGGCCAGGTCTGCTCCAGTTCCCAGCAGCACTCATTCAGAAACTGCCTCGGGTTCTGCAGGTTGGTTGGCCTTTCCTGCTTTGGCTCAGACCCCTTGAGCGGCAACAATGTCTGGAAGCCTAGAAGGTTAGATTGTTAGACAATCAGGCATCCTAACAATTTCCATCCTTAGCATGCTCACGCTCAAAGAATGAAAATATTTTCAGCAAACGAGACTAGGAAAAAATCTTATCAGCAATAGATATAAACACCGCATCGGGGTCACGTCAATTCCAGTCGAGTCAATTCAGTCTGGTGAGCTTCTCACATCTGCTTTCCCAAGAACCCAAACATAAGCAGTTAAAAATTCTTGGTCAGTGCTGTCTGTCGAAAGTTAAATTCTTTTGCTATTCCCAGCTTGTGATCATTTAAAAGGAATTTTCCAAAGCAAGGTCTAATATTAGACTCAAAATGAAGTTTCCATTCCACTGAGGCGCTATTCTCACCAAAGTAACTACTGCATAATCAGATTGTCTTGGAGCAATTCGTTTAAATGCAGATGGACATACTTGGAATACCAGCTCTATAGCACCAGCAGACCGGACTGGAAAGGGCCTTACTCTAGGAGAAATTGTTCATGTGTGTTAGGCTTCTTAGATAGAAAATTAAATTTTCTTAGGGGCTCCCTCTCACACCCCACCTTCAATGCTGAAACTTTTGCATCTGCCCGGAGCCACATTCTTTCAGCTTTTGAATTCCTGGTGAGAAGTCCTGTTTTCTGAACCTTCTTGCTGGTAAGCAGTACAAAAAAAAAAAAGTGACCACCCTCTCTCAATCATGCTTTAGGAGGCCAGCAATACAATGCACCCATCATCCCCCACTGAATCATTCGCTGCAGGAGTTCCATCTTCTCACCAATGGAACAATCAAAAGGGAAATGTAAGCAAGTTGTCAATACAGAAATTTTAAAAACTGAGCTCCAATAGCATCATTCTTAACCTGAGCATTGGATGGATTCAGTCAGGAATGAAAGCAGAAAAGCAATTTTGGGGAACCTAACAAAAAACTCAACCAAAAACTAAAAAAGATTATGAACTGGTGCATCCTTAACTTCCAAAGAGAAGAATGAAAATATAGCAATCAGTACAATATGCAATTATAGGCATTAAATAACACAAACGTTTAAATATGTGTAAATTAAACTTGTTAAACTGTGTATAGAACAAATGAAGCAGACGTTGCTGTCACCGTCAGGCTTTGGAGAGAGCCCGTTTTGGCCAGCTGTGAGAGTTCTTGCAGTTCCGGTCACTGTGCACTGTCCTAGGAATGGAGGACAAGGGATCACCAAGAGAATCAAAGCTGGCCTGTTTTCAGAGTCCAGGGCTCTATGGATACATTTCCACTCAAATTCAGAATCATAAGCAAGTTAGCATGAAATGATCACCTAGATCAGTGGTTCTCAACCTTCCTAATGCCGCGACCCTTTAATACAGTTCCTCATGTTGTGGTGATCCCCAATTTCATTGTTACAATTTGAACATAATTAAAGCATAGTGATTAATCACAAAACAATATGTAATTATATATGTGTTTTCCAATGGTCTTAGGCGACCCCTGTGAAAGGGTCGTTCGACCCCCAAAGGGGTCGCGACCCACAGGTTGAGAACCGCTGACCTAGATTGATCATTTTTCTAAAACTGCTATGTGCTCAAGGCAGGCACTTACAGAGATGAAATTAGAAGAACATCTCTTCATTGTGAGATGAACTAAGTAAAACTATCTATACACAGTAAAGGTGGGATCAAATTTCTGCCTCTGCCAGCTCCCCAAATCAAGGCTTATTTGCATCTCTTCTCTGGATTGGCAAAGCAGCCCAGAATGGTAGCAGGTTGGCACATTTGCATCTTTTAACCTTACCACAGAGGCTCAAATTCTGAATGAAAGACACCATTTGGATGCTGATGGATTAATCAACTGGATAGGCTGACAAAGGGACCTGTAACTGCCTGTGGAAAATATGGACTCATTTGTATCTACACGTTTCATGCCAATGAAGTGAAGTGGAACAGTAAGTGGACTAATAGAAATAGCCAAAGAAGAAAGCCAAGAGGGTAGGTGAAGAAGAATGGAAATGGGAACAACCTGACACAGCTGTAGTCAGAAAGACCTAATAATGCGAGCACAAGGCAAACAAGAGTCCATGAGGTCGTAAAATGCCACTCCAACAGCAGGAAGAAAATAAACAGAAGATTCAATAATGAGAAATTCAAGCAAAACATTTTAGAGTCACCATTACTGCTGTGTTGCACAACTTCAGGGGGGACCAATAGCGACTGCACGGCTTAACGGTCCCCTGGAAGTTGTGTGATGCCGTGGCCCCTCACTAACCAAGGGTAGGTCAAACACACTTGATATGCCTTTGTTTCTAAAGTAGTCCCAGTTTAGCTAACAAAAACTGTAACGCTTCAATAAGTAGAATCATTAAGTCCCTAAGAGGGAGTTCAGTTCCTAGTCATTATGTTCCTAAGAGGGAAGTACTGATAGAAGAAGGAAATGCTCTGTAACGAAATGGATGGAGGATATATTTCAGTGGCCATTCTTAAGATCTCCCAAGGAAATCAATTTGCATATTAGCAGTTAAGGAAATGAAGCACTTTAAATAGAATTAGATTTAGTCCAATTTATAAAAAGTAAACGAACATATCAAGTGAGATCATGTATATGAACATAATTTATAATCCATAAAATACAAACAATTGGGGGGCGGGGGTACATGACAACATGACAAGCCTGACAAGCTCAGTGACCAAAAGTAACCACATAGGATGGACTGATCATTAACCCCTAACTAGGAAGGCCATGGCGGAGAGTCACATCCCAGGCCTACAGCTTCAGTAGCAAAGGTCAGTCTTTACCTTACATGAGTCCTGCCCATTGTTCTTATGCAGCTAGGATAATATACCTTTGAAATGTCAGAGAACTTTTCTTTTCTAGACCCCTTGAAGGCACAACTGTAGGCACCAGAGCACAAGTCCATGGAACCCGTCATTGCTATCTTGTTCCCCACATACCATCTCTAATGCTTTAAATGTTAATTATTACCTATCCTACAAAACTTTCCTATAGGCTCGATAGTCTTTTTCATTCAACTCCAGGTATACAAATTCATTCATTCACTCAAATACTTACTGAATGCCCATTTTGTAACAGGGAACAAAACCAAACACTAGCCCACAAGGAACATTCCAGTGGGGAGACATACATTAAGGGACAATATAAAACATGTCCGACTGTGTAAAATGTGCTGTGGAGGACACAACAGCAGGGGCAGAATTACATTTAATAATGAAGTGACATCTGAGCAAAGATGAAGGACGTGACGGAGCCAAATGAAGCACATAAAGGACTGGGTGGGATGTATGGGGCAGAGGGAACAGTCAGGAAAAGCAAGGAGGCCAGTGTGGCTGGAACAGAGCGAGCGAGAGGGAACAGGGTGTAGACGAGGTGCACGTGGGGTGGGGAGGCTGACAAGGATGGTGTGCAGACCCTGTAACCATTATAAAGACTTCAGCTCTTACTCTGAGTGAGAAGTCACGGGAAGAAGGTTCTAAGTAGAAGAGTGACCTGCTCTCTAGCTGCTGTGGGAGAAAAGGCTTGGCAACTGGTGGAAAGAAGTCGGGGGGGGGGGGGGGAAATGAGTTGTTATTCCAGTAACCCAAGTGGGAGGAACAGTGGCTTAGAGCAGTGGAGTAGTGGAGGTGACAGACCTACTGAGATTCTGGATATATATTTAGATAGAGCCAACAGGTTCCGTGGATGGGCTGAATGTGGGGCAGAAGATAAAGAGTCAGGGCCGACTATAAGGTTTTTGGCCTGAGCCACGGGAAGGACAGAGTTGCCATTTACTGAGGATTGTGGAAGGTACCTGCTTAGAAGGAAAAATCAGCTCAGTTTTAGACAGGTTAAGCGTGGGACACCAAATGGACACCCTAGTGCCGTGGAAATATCAAATAGATACTTACACACCTAAATCCAGGATTCAAAAGAGTGAGAGAAATGTGGGCTGCAGATGAAAACTGCCCAAAAGCCAATTAAATCTCCTCATATGTGGGTGTGGTCAGAAGGGGTCCAAGCACTGAGCCTGGGGCATGCCAATGTCTCGTTTGTTAGGAAGTTGAGATATAACCAAGAAGGAGACGGAGAAGGAATGGCCAATGGGATAAGGAGAGAATAAAGGAGAATGGTGTGCTAGAAGCCAAGCCAAAAAAACAAACCAAAAACCCACAAACAAACCAGAAAAACAAACTACTTCAAGAAGAAGTTCAAAGTATCAAATGTAGAAAAAAGGTCATGAAAGGAGACTTGGGTGACAAAAGATGCTCAAGAAAAGAAAGGTCGGGGATGAAAAATTTAAGGATCATCATTTACGTGCCATGCCCACGTCCCTGTCCAGCATGATTTCTACTACAGCCCTTCCTGCTTCTAACAGGGAGGCACAGCTGGCCTGCTTTGCCTGGCAGCCTGAACCAGGGAGAAAAGGCCTGCCATTAGGACAGAGTTTGGCTTGTTCTCTCCAAAGCAACACCTCCCTCTCCGAGTACTGACCTCTGGAAATGATACATTAGATTTCCGATCACCCATGCTTTTAACACTGAAATCTTTGCTGCTCCCTCATAATGTTTTCTTCCTGTTTAATGAAGAATGAATGAACACATACATACACACGCAGTATAAAGTACACCCGGGGAACCACCACCCAGGAAGGATTACATAACAATGAACTACAGGGTGAATGAGCAGGAGGTTGGAGGAGCCAGCAACGGCATGAGGAACAAAGAGTGGTAAGAGATGTGGTTCAAGGTGAGTACAGGTCTACCTGTGGCCTCTCTGGTAGGCTCTCTCCCCAACCCATTCTATTTGTTGAAAGCAGGTCCCTAAAGGATAGGGAGAACACACGGTGGTCCAGCAACATATCTCATGATGATTAAGTGGCAATACAACCTCAGAAGGGAGCAATTCTCCTACTCTTTCTAGCCATATCTGGAATATTGTGTTGAGGTCTACATTTTATAAGAGGCAAACTGAGGAGAGACTGACCAAGACGTATAAACGATGAATAAGGAACAAGTAAAGAGGACACAGACATTCAGCTAGAAGAGAAACCTGGACAGGGAGGAAATGACAGTGGCCTTCAAATCTCTGACATGAAAAGCAATCACTTGGTTCTTAGGCCTCCTCACCCAACAGCTTACTACCTGCACACTTGCACCTGCACATCTGTACCTCAGTTTACCGCAGGCAAATGGCCTCCCTGATTAGGTCATGAACTCCTTGGTGACCACTCCCTAACCCCCAAGTCTAGCACAACACCTAACACTCCAGTCTCTTTCCTAGTCCTATATACACAAAGGAAAACTTACTAAACCACAACATACTCATAATCACTCAGAAGTCCTCATTTCCTATCAACAAGGGAATTAAGGGGAAAAACTTCTTAAAGGCCATCAGAACCTGGCACCCAAACACACCATCCTCCCATCCTTCAGTCTCTATATGCACCTCCTGGTTTCACTGTCCAGTCAATCAAATGACTTGATTTTCTCCAATCATAACCTCTGTGGTTTTACTCATCCCCATAGAAGAGGTAGGAGAAGCTTCTCCAGGGGTAGGGGGGGGATGGTAAAAAACCACCACACCCAGCCCTTTCACTCACCTCCCTAACCCAACCCACTGCCACTGCCACTGCCACACCTGGGCTCTGGGAGTGCCTACATCTCTACACCCACAATACTCTTAACAGTAGGTAGGTCCTGCCCTGGCCAGGTGGTTCAGTTGGTTGGAGCGTCATCCCATACACCAAAAGGTTGTGGTTTTGATTCCTGGTCAGGACACATACCTAGGTAGCAGGTTTGATCCCTCAGAGCACACGGAAGGCAGCCAATCGATGCCCCCTCCCCTTTTCTCTTCCTCTCTAATCAATTCGTTAAAAAGACATTAAAAAAATAGCAAGACAGGTCCTTTCTCTATCCATTTCCCTCTCAATTCAACAGCTACAAAATCAAAAGAAAAATAAGCCCTGAATTATAAGCCACACTACACAAACACAAAGCCATTTTCTCACAGATTTTTGTAATGCATTCTCACACATGCCTGCAGATCTTCTAATACGGTGACAGACCTAGTATTATAACCTGAGGACAATGGCTGCATTTGCTTAAGGAGAAGCATACAATGTAATTCAGGGAGCTATCACCTTACTATTTCTGTACTGTTTAAAGCTAAAATGAGAACAACAAACTTCATCTTTTTTTCTAAGTACTTATTTTACCTTACCATCCCCACCAGAGCTAAGTGCATTTTTTCCAATTGAATTTTCCCACCATAAAATAGACCAGAAAAATGTGACACAGATCTTAAAATAGTCCTATAAAAACAATACATGAGTATATATATAGAAGCACTTGCTGTATATAGAAGTTACTGGTTTTAAGTGATGATAACAGTTGCTATTCTGGGAGATAAAAGGCCCCTTTTACCAAAAGGTTTACTATTTCCAAAAATTCCAATGGCCAACCAGTAAGTGGCTGCCCAAGTCTCCCCAAGAGGACAGCTCCTCCACTCCAGGCACGTGGGAGTCATCTTAGCCATCGACAACCTCACTCCATTAGGTCCTGTCCGCCAGGAGGTTTACTGGGGCGGGATATGGAATCATGGTTTGCTAAAAAAGTAAGTTTTTTGGTGAGAGTAGCGATTATTTGATACAGATAATATTTCTTTATAGGGTAAACCCCTGAATTTATCTATTAATTTTGTAGATCATAATAGCTTTCAGGGAACAGCCTGCTGTTCATTGGCCACCCACACTCTAAAAGCAAGAGGTAGCCATTCACTGAGAGGCTCAGCCTCTAAAGGACTTTGTTTTTAGCAGATGCCTTCCCCAAAGGTGACTGCAGAGTCCTGGGCACAGTGCAGGGAGCCCCGGGAGTCTGAGCAGGCAGGCCAGGTTTACCAGGGCCCAGCCTCAATGCTGTCCCTGGAGGCAATCTCTCTTACTGTCTCAGGCTTGCTTCTACGTATTTGCTATAAATACCTGTTTCTTAACATTTACTAGTAAACTGAGTTTGTCCCCACCTTCCCATTCGTTACTGAAATTTCCTATTTTATATCCCTAAAACAGAAATACCTGAAAAAGGAAAATATCTTTTCTGACAATTAATATTTAAAAGAATTATGTTTGTGGCTATCTTTAAAATGTTATATTACTGCCCTGGCTGGGTAGCTCAGTTGGCTAAAGCGTCGTCCCAATATGCCAAGGTTGCAGTTTCGATATCCACTCCGGGCACATAGAAGAATCAACCAATGAATGCATACAAAGTGGAAAAACAACTCGATGCTTCTCTCTCAAATAAAAAAAAATTAATGTTATTTTATTATTATTGACTAGTTGGATTTCACTTTTCCATAAAAAGCTCCAATGCAGTAAGATCAGAAATATTACACCCTGAGAAAATCCAACCCATGTGGTTCTCAGATTTTGACAGATGCATCTGTGGAGACTCAGAGAAGGTATGGCTGCCTTCAAGGACATCAACATTTGCATGTTAGGAATTATGTTAAAGTGTGAAGTATATTAAAACTAAAGATATCTGCTCGGCTCATTGTAGGCACACAAATATTACTGAGTGAATCCACAAATTTACCTAAACCCTTTGAACCTATTTTTATTTTCAATCTATACAATTTTCTGGGCTAAAATTACATTTTATTTGTCCTAAACTACCTCCACATTATTTTTGAATTTATAACCATAACTTCTCTCAGTTATCATTAGAGTGAAGATACTATCTTTTTACAGTATGCCCCATATTTCATCTAAGAATTAAGCCTCGATTTTTACAAAAACACTTTTATATTAAACTCTACACTCACCTGTAATTTCCCATCAGGCATACTTTCTTCCAGTCCTCAAACATTATTATGTACTTTATTCCCAGCACAGGGCTAGTATATAGAGATGTCCACCTCCTTAAGAAAACATGTTTGTTTGTGGTTATTTTTAAAAAAACATGAATTAGAAAATAATTTATGTTATGAAAAGATTCTTAGCTTTACAAAATGAAACATTTTAAAATTAGAATTTTTGTTTTGAGATAATTGTACATTCTTATGCAGTTGTAAGAAATAACAAAGACCTGGTGTACTTTTACCATTTTCCCCTAATGGTAGCATCTGATAAAACTCTAGCAGATACTGACACTGATGCTGCTGCAGAACCAAACTTCCATCCCCACAAGGATCCCTTTTAGAGCCACAAATACTTCCCCTTCCCTCCAAAACAGATCATTTTAATAACTTCTCTGGTGAAATACATGCTTAGTTTTCTACTGGCAATGGCTCTTAGCTTTAAAGTTTAAGCAAATACTAAAAAGCTCACAAAATGGCAATCAATGGGAAAACACTTTTTAATCAACAAAAACTTGTTCTACTGGAAGTTTGAAAACTCAAAAATGGAGTCCAATCCTGGCAAGGCTAGAGGACCAGGCTTCCCGGCTGCGGCACCCATGGCAGGTTGCTACCTCACTGAGTGCTCAGGCAGCACTGTTTTTGGAGAGCAGCAGAGACCCCACCGTGACTTAGTGAATGTCTGTAGAGAGACCTCGGTGGCAGCATAATTTCCCAGGCAGCTCCTCTGGCTTCTCATAATGTGGTGGATTTCTTGTTGTTGTTGTTAATCCTCACCCAAGGATATTTTTCCATTAATTAATTAATTATTATTATTATTATTTAGAGAGTGGAAGGGAGGGGGAGAGACAGAGAGAAACAGAGGTGAGACACACATTGATTAGTTGCCTCCCACATATGCCCCAGCTGGAGCTGGGGATTGAGCCTGCAACCAAGGTACATGCCTTTGACTGGAATTGAACCTGGGACCCTTCAATCCACAGGACGGCTCTATCCGCTGAGCCAAACCAGGCTGTGTGATGGATTTTTGATGGAACTTGGATAGGTAACAGTCCCCAGTAATGAAACACTAATCTAGGTGCTGCTGTGAAGGGATTTTTGTGGATATAAAGTCCCTAATGGGTTAACTTTAAATAAGGATATCTTGGGTGGGACTGGCTTATACTCAGCTGGAAGGCCTTTTAAAAATGAGTTTATTGGGGTGACATTGGTTAATAAAATTATATAGGTTTCAGGTGTACAATTCTAGAATACATCATCTGTATATTGTATCGTGTGTTCACCACCCCAAGTCATGTCTCCTTCTATCTCTGAAGGAGATGTCCTACCTGACCACAGCAGACCATGTCTTGGGGTTCCAGCCTATTTAGGATCTTCCCTCCTGATGGCCTGTCGTAGGGACTTTGGACTTTCTTAGATTACAATTACATACATAAGCCTGTTCCTTACAATAAATCCCTTAATGACTGTTGTGTGTGTGTCTGTCCTGGTTTTGCTTTTGAACCATGACTGACAGACTCAGACACAAAGGGACTCAGAAAGCAGATACCAAGAGAAAATTAGGGTTAGATTATGTTTTCATTTCCCAAACTCAAGACAATGAATGACTGTCTATGAAGACAAGCTAATACATGTATACTGTGCCAAAGAGATCCCCTCAATGAATTTCCTCATAGGAATAGCAAATAATCATTTGGAACAAAAAAGATTAACCTAGACTAAACTGTGGCTGGATTTAAAAGACAAGAAGCCAGATTATTCACTTCAATGCATCCAAGTGTCCTACCCTATTAAGACAGGCCTGTGGTCCTCCCATCCACGTCGGGATTCCAGACCAACAAACAGTGGATGGGCTCACACCCCCCCCACCCCCCATCCCACACCAGCTTGTTCTCTGTCTTACTTCCTCAGTCCTGCTGTCAGATACCTCAGCCAGAAACCCAAGTGAGTCAATTCCAGAAGATTCCAGTCGTTCTGTGACTTGCTTAATGTCCCATCTAAGTGATTTGTGAGAAAAATCTTGTGAACCAACAGAGCAGACACTGAAGAGATTTTCCATGATTCCTTTCTCCCAGAGTATTTAAAGACTTGAATTTTCCCATCTTTTGGAGAAATAGTTTCTTATAAATAGTGAGGCATGCCGGGCATCTCCACTTCATCTTTTTTGGTGGTCTGCAGCACTCACTGGACACTCGCTGGAATGTTTTCCTAGCAAATGGCCAGCAATGGAAAACATGGCTAAGACAAAAGATGGCTTTCAGGCTGAGATGATGGGAACCTTCTCATCTTTCCCAAGGGACAGGTAGTTCTTCTATAGAACTGGGGGGTTTATTTTGGAACCAATGAGTCTATTTTTGTCTTTCCTTTAGACTTGTAGCCTTTGTAAGGATGGAAGACTGACTATACTGATGAGTTAATAGTCCAACAGATTAGTAACAGTCCAACATATCCAGGAACAGGAGATTTTAAACAGAGAAGTATACTTCTGCTGTTACAACTAAATATCAGTCTTTTAATTTTATAATTTTCTCTTCCATTCCTTCCTCATGTCTTAGTTTTTGGATCAGCAATCATTTAGAACTTTGTTTTGCAATCCAAAGCTCTTAATTTCAACTAAACTAATTTCTTGGATGATTTCTACAACACAAGTAGACAAGATTGGTGGTTACACAAAGTCATGCATAAAAACACAGTTCTCTTATGATAGCCACCGTGAACAATAATTATTGAAGTCTAGATGATGTGATCAAACCACACCATATATTTGCTTTAGGAGAAGGCATTTTTATTTTTGTAATCCTCACCTGGGAATATGTTTTTATTGATTTTTTGAGGGGGGGGGGATCCAATGGTTGCCTCCCATTCACACCATGACCAGGGAATCAAACCGGGCACCTTTTGGTGTATGAGCGGATGCTCCAACCAACTTAGCCACCTAGCCAGGGCAGGAGCAGGCATTTTAAGAAGAAGGGTGAGGTCATCCGTTCCTTTTAAACTTCCTTAAAGGAGAAACTAAGGGTGGGTTTGTTAAAAGAAAAAAGACTTTATCCTCTTTCCTCACTCAAATCTCCTCTTTTCACGAAGACCTTCCTGATGACTTCAAGTTGGAATGAGCATGTGGAAATGTTAATATATATTAGGATACAGTTAACATAAGTTAATAATAATATATTATAATTAATAATCATGTGACATGAGGAAAAAGGGCTATCAAAATTATTAAAAGTCACTGAGTCCTGGAGTTGGAGGGAAAATTTAAAGTTATCTAGTTCAAATTCTTATCTAATATATTAATCCCACCTTTAATTTTTCTGCAAACAAGAAACTTTAAAAAAAAAATGAAGGGAGCATGGATAATTTGAGGTTTCATTCATTGTCCTGAGATAAAAGTCTTAGCACTTTACTTGTCTGTTTCCTGTCCTAGAAACAGAAGAGTAAATACTTCATTATCACTGTAGAGGAGAAAAGATGCAATCAGTTAACTTGACAAAGCAAACATCCTCTATAACAAATTCCTTCACAATTCCTTCTCACCTTCCCATTATCCTCCTCTCCCCACCCCGCCAGTATCTCTGAAAAACGTGTAGGAAATAAAAGGCAAGTTTTTCTATTTCTATGAGAAAAAAATCACCACCTAAATGTCCACCAATAGACGCCGGTTAAATAAGTTTTAGTACAGCCGTACAATGGTAGCATACAATGGTATGCTGTGTTGCGTTTAAGAAGAATCAAAGCTCTACAGACTTTTGAAAAGTTTTTCCCTATTTTCATGAAACATTACCCAAATACAGTAAGAAAAACACTAGAATAATAAACATAATATGATCACATTTGTATAATTGTATATACATAAACATTTCGGGGGGAAATTAACAGTAGCATGTTGGCTGCAATTTACAGTTACAATTTGTGTCTTACAGAGTAATTTTATTTGTGTGCTTCTCATCAAAAGGGAAAAAAGAATGTAATTTATAACTGTATGCACTGCTCTCCTGTATGTAATCTTCACCAAAGAGAATGTTTACTTTGACTAGGAATGAATGAGTAAATCTCTGTCAACATTAAATGCCTCTTAAGTGCCACCGCAAAATCCTCCAGGCCCCATGGCTTCCTCCTTCCACCACCGCAGTGACCCGTCCACACAGGCTTGGACTGGGTTCTGCCCGTGCAATCAGTGGAAGCAGACGGCCAGCCCACGGCAGCTCAATGTGCTTCTCACTTCTGCCTGGAGACTGCTCCCCAAACCCACTCTGTAGTTATGCGTATGCAATCCAGAAATGGGGATATATTAGGAATTAATGCCCGTGGGAGGGTACTTCCCCCTTTTGTTCTCAGTGGACAGTTCTGAGAGCACTTGGGAAGGCTCCTGGAAAGGCCCTGGGTAGGACAGAACACCTTGGCCCTCAGCTGGTGCCATATCCAACATCCTGGACTTTCTCCACCCCCCCCCCACCCCTTCCCATTTCACTTCCCTTTGTCCTGAACTCCTGCTGCCTGGGGTCCCATTCCAAATACACTTCTTTACACGTCTGTCTGTATCAGGCTGCCCTTCCGGCGAAGATAAAATCAGATGTGTAAAGTGTTTCTGCCAATCAGTTTCTGGCTTTGTACATTTCACCCTTTTCCGTTTCCATGATTCCAGATGTTAGGACATATTCTATCTCAACACGATGCTGGTCCTGTACTTTTGTGTCACAGTCCTGGGTAGGCTGGCACAGTCCTGGGTAGGCTGGCAGGAGTATTTCTCAACAGCATTACCTCACTGGGTGGCCAGCAATAACTATCCACTGAAGTGACTGCAAACCCAAACTAAATGTATCCCCAGCTCACGTTCCACAGCTGGATTCCCAAAATCACCTGGGACCACTTCACCATCACCAGACACAACAATAGTGGGAGAGTAATTCGAAGTGGCAAGAGAGCAATTTTGACCAATTGTATAAAACATCTGGATTTTGCAATTTTAAAAAAGCATAACCATGTAGACACATTTGTGAGGGCCCTTGCCAAGGCCCATGCATGTGAAGCACTTAGCTTAAACTTAATTAGCTTTACGGTAAATCTGATTTTCACTACATACTAGGCAAGTAACTATAACATAAGCAGACATTAACACAGAATGAAAACTCTCAAATCTATATACTAGTACCATCCCCAGTTCAATATTTTTTCCTAAACTTCCGATTCAAAAATATCCCAATTGCCTACTTGGTCCTCTTTTCTGTCCCACAAGCATCTCAAGATCAACACATCCCAAACTGTATCATCTTGACCAAACCTGTCCCTCCACTCTGCTCCTCTTGCTGCCTAATGGCACCAGCACATCAAATGTGAAGGCGAGAGTCATCTCAGATTCCTCCTTTTCCTCTAGTGTCACCCTGCTATGACAAACTGGTTCCAGAACACTGTGTTAAGTTTTAAATTTAAGACTACCTCCTAAGTATCTATTGAATCTCTCCCATATTCTCCATCCCCATGACCAGCTCACCTTAGATACATGTCTCCGTTATTTCTCTTCTGAACTGCAACAACCTTCTTCTAACTTTAACAATTTCTTCAAAGACATCTCACTGATGCCATAGTAATCTTCCTATTAAGCAAACCTGAACATGTTATTCCCCTACTTGAAATTTTTTAATGGCTTTCGATTACATAGTCTACTAGTAAATGCTATGGTATGGCCTACAATGCCCATCGTGACATGATCCGAAGCTCCTTCTCCAGCTTCATCTCCCACGTTTTTGCTCATTTCGTGCCATACTGTTTGCCATTCTCCAATCTATCTAGATACACCATTTCATGGTTCCCTCTGCCAAGAACACCTTCCTCCCCTTATTCTTCCTCAAAGATGCAATTCAAGTATCCTCTCACCCTGGAAGTCGTCCTGGCCTCACCTATGCCAGCTGGCTTGACTGTCCTGTCTCTGCTCCCATAGAGCCTACACTAGCTCCATCGGAGCATTTATTATTCTGTGTGATAACGTGTTCTTTCCTCTACTATACTGTGAGATTCTTGAAGACAAGAGTTCTCTTTCATATCTAAAGCCTCAGGAGCAAGCACAGTGCCTGGTATATAATATGCTCAATAAATGCTGAATAAATAGCTCAAATTAATCATAAGAAAATAGGAAGGGGGATGAAGATTAGAAAAAATGGTATTATCTCTGCAAGCTCTTATCACAAGACATTGTTTTTCTTCCTGGGACACAATGCAATAAAGGAGGCCAATCAGCAACTGCCGGTTGTCTGTAATTTTAGCAAGTTTCCCAGAAGAGTGGCCAATTGTTACCTAAGCTAAGGCCTTGTACGTAAAAGACTCTCATTTCCTATTTAAGTTAATTGTACTGATTTTATTATTTTTACTCCTATTGGTACCAAATTCTAGAAAAGTTACAATAGAGTTTGTCTCCAAATGAAGCCAGCTTGAAAAACAAGTAGAAATCAAACTCTGTGCTCCTTCCTGTTGAGCTTGAGAATATCTTTAAAGAATTTTCATTGTCTTCTTAAATATACAACATGAATTCAGCCTGAAAACTGAGACTCAGATATTCAAATATGATGGCTTGTCAAGAAAAATAAAAAGCATTTAGCTTACTGAATGAATGAATGTTCAAAAGAACTCAACATTCATTTACTGATTATGTAAACATCTTTAAAAGTATACCTGCCCCTCAGTAAAAATAACATGTTTTAAGGTTTCTGGGAGAAGGTACTTCAACTGTCTACTGGTTCCTGACATAACATTCAGAAGATCTAAGTCATCCTTGGTCATTGATCCCTCACCAAAAGTCACAATTTTTAGCAGTGTTAGTGATGGGACCCTAGAGCATATTGTCAGGGCTTAAGGGCTTAAACTAAAATTAGACAGGTGGGTTTGGATCTTTTGGTTCTGCTACATATTAGCTGTGTGACCGAGGTCAAGTCATTTACCCTCTCTTGGCCTCTCACTTTAATCATCTGTAAAACAGAGATATACCCTAAGGTTACTATTTAAAAAATGAATGGTCTGGCTGGCAAGGATCAGTGATTGAGCATTGACCTATGAACCAGGAGATCATGATTCCAGCCCCAGTAAGGGCACATGCCCGAGTTGCGGGACTGATCCCCAGTAGAGGGCGTGCAGGAGGCAGCCGATCAATGATTCTCTCTCATCATTGATGTTTCTATCTCTCCCTCCCTTTCCCTTCCTCTCTGAAATCAATAAAATTTAAAAAAATAAAAATTAAAAATGAATAAAAAAATGTGGAATTTAACGAAGTGCTTAGCACATACTAACTAATCAATAAATGATAATGATATATTATTGATGAAGTTTGTCCTGGTTCTGGAAGTTAAAAATAATCTTAAATGTACACGTATAATACCTTTTAATATCTATAGAAACAGGACCTTGAGATCATGAGGATTATTCAGCTATAAGTAGCTTCTTTCAGAATATAGGTTATAGACTTCTATCAAAGAGCATCATTTTTATCACCTGACCATTCAATCCTATGTAGGCTTGTTTTCTTTTAAGTTCTTCAGTATAGCAACTCTACAAATTGTTCACTCTCTCAACACCAAAATTTTGCGGCTAGGTGGATCAAATGGGTTATGGAGATTGTCCTCCCTCCCCTCTCACCTCTAGAAGTAGTTGCTCCCGCTTACTGGATGAGGCAGTGGGGAGGGCGGCCCATGAAGGAAGCTTGTACAGCCACTGCCTTTGTCATATTTCCTCTGTGAAGAAACAGAAGACTTCAGTTCCTGGGATTGATTAAGCTCTAGAATAGAGAACTAAGGATCTACTTTGTATTTTCCTAGGACTCTCTTCTCTCTTTGTGATAGTGTCATTGCAGAAAAACTTACATTTTTGCATTTTTGTCAGGAAAATGGAAAGAGAATAAACACATGGTAGCTTGCAATGCTCAATAAATTGAAGGAAGTTGGCACAAAGCAGAGAAAGACTCAAAGACTAGGAGAATGAGAAGAAAAACCAATGAAAGAATAAATTATATGCAATGATCATACAAACCCTGACGTTTGCAAAGATATTGTGAAGATTACTATAAGATCAGAATTCACTTGAGGTCAATATAGTCTCCTCTGGTGCTGGTCATGGATTCACTCAACAAATATTTTTACTGGGCACTCACTATATGCTAGGCACTGTACAAAACACTAAAGATTGCAACAAAAACATACAAATAAAACTAGTCTTTACTGTCAAGGAACTGGGAGTCATGACAGTGGGGAAGACAAGGCAAGTTAATTACAATAAGATAGACTATCTTTTAAGTGACCTCCATGTAACAACATGCTGGTTCACCACACACTCCATTCTCCCTGTAAAACAATGACTGAGGCCCCAGCACACTAAATACCTTAGGCTAGTAGGCTGCTCTCTAGTCCTCTGCATACTCCCATAGAAGAAGTAGAGGTTTACTAACAATTGGTTATTTTTGTTCCCAAACCTGTTCATAATATCACTCCTTGATGCTACAATTATGTAATTTAAATATTACAGAAATTGATGAGACTAAAGAGTTGTTTCTATGGAAACTATGATGAAGTCTCTGGAAAGAATCAGTAAAAGCAAGCTGCTTAAGAAAAACTGATATTGAATTAGCAGTGGGCAAAAGAATTACGAAGGAAAAAATATAGCAAGATTCTACACTAGTATTGCTTCAAAATGCTTTATATTGCTTATTCCATTTAAAAAGAAAACTCAATTGAGAGAAGATTTAGAAAAGTTAGAGAAGAAACATTTTTTAAAATATATTTTATTGATTTTTTATAGAGAAGAAGGGAGAGGGATAGAGAGAAACATCAATGAGAGAGAAGCATCGATCAGCTGCCTCCTGCACACTCCCCACTGGGGATGTGCCCGCAACCCAGGTACATGCCCTTGACTGGAATCGAACCTGGGACCCTTGAGTCCACAGGCTGATGCTCTATCCACTGAGCCAAACCGGTTAGGGCGAGAAGATATATTTTGAGTGTGATTCACACACCACTACAGGAAACACCAACCAGTGAATCTGCACTCAGAGAAAATGCCTTGGTCCTATATCAGAAGAATGCCAATACTACTTCGCAATGCCTCTTGAAATAAATTGATTCAGGAAAAGAACCTTAATGGCTGCTGAAACCATTAGGGGAAAGGTCAATCCAGAAAAGGATATTCACGTGGTGCCAAAGTATCACTCCACGGATTACTGTGAAAATACATGGAAGGGGAAAACATATATTTACAATGGGGACAATCGGCAGTCACCACCTTAACCAAGTTATCAAATTTAACATCATTAATGGTGGACAACCAGCAGCATGAGTGATGTACTCTGAAGTATATTTCATCCTCTATAAAGTATTCTTGCCAAAAACGTTTAATCAAGAACTTGGATCTAATTTTCAGTGTATAGGAAATACAGGAGATAGAGAATGTTAAATGACATAATGAGATCACTGCCTCAACTTAACTGACTAGTATAAAATTCTAGCTAGTAAGTCGTGTGTTAACGTGATAAATGGCAGGAGCAAAGATAAAAGGACCAATACAAATAAGACCTCAGAATTTATAGAAAAAATGTTATTTCTTACAATGGTTTTTACTTACTCTATGAGTTTCTCAAGGTCCAAACTGTACTAAGGCAATTTTGTCAGGATTGGATAGTAACACTTGATCAAAATCTAGACCCCAGATCTAGAATTACAGAGATTCTATACAGAATTATGAATTTCCCCTCAATAAATTTAATCTAACACAGTTTACTGCAGAATTAATTACTTTAACTTTTTTTCAACCACCAAAACTTGTTTCTGAATTAAAGTCTAATACAGTCTTAACCCATTCAATGCAAGGGCGCCCTTTTTATTTTCCATTGCTCTTGGATTTCCCAGCAGTGTGGTCTCATTTGGGTTAATTAACAGGACTCTAGATGGAAAATTTTCCTGGTAGGTTGTTCCATTCAGAGCCATTTAGAAAGCACTGCTTGCGTCAGACTCTGTTTTCTGCTTGGATAAGGGGGCTGTTACTGTAAACCCCAATTTTTTTGGCATCCCACCGTCACACTTCACCGAGTGTACCCCGTCCCGTGCTTGCCTTCTACTAATGACCTTTCAGAGCAAAACTATCTAACTCACCAAGTTAGGAGACTTCCTTCCCTTAGAGTACAGCTTAAGTCCACACAGCCTACAATTCCATCAACAGACACTGCATGACTGCAGTAACAGTAATAATTCGCAATTACTGCAGGCCTGTGTGTGCCAGCCACTGTATCTGTATATAACAATTATCCAAGAGACTATTAATTCCACTTTATATTATCACAAAACTGAGACCTAAAAAGGCTAACAAACATTCCCTGGGCTTCTGTCCTCCCTTCAAAGGACTCTAGTAGCTTACTCAAATGTTTTCTTTTTGCAGTGATGGCGAACCTTTTGAGCTCGGTGTGTCAGCATTTTGAAAAACCCTAACTTAACTCTGGTGCCGTGTCACATATAGAAATTTTTGATATTTGCAACCACAGTAAAACAAAGTCTTATATTTTTGATATTTATTTTATATATTTAAATGCCATTTAACAAAGAAAAATCAACCAAAAAAATGAGTTCGCGTGTCACCTCTGACATGCGTGTCATAGGTTCGCCATCACTGTTTTATAGAATAGAGGGCCTTATGAACTACTGTCCATATTTTATAAATAAAGAACTTGAAGATCGCCCTGGCCAATGTGGCTCAGTTGGTTGGGCGTTGTCCCACACACCTAAAGGTTGTTGGTTCAATTCCCGGTCAGGGCACATGCCCCAGTTGCGGGCTCAATCCCTGCCTGGTAGGGGGTGTGAAGGAGGCAGTTAATCGATGTTCCACTTTTACATCAATGTTTTTCTCTCTCTCCCTCCTCTTTCTTCTCCCCCCGCCCCTTGCCCATCTCTAGCCCTCTCCCTCAAAAAAAACCCCAAAAAACAAAAAACTTTTAAAAAATAAAAATAAAAGCTCTTTGTAAATTAATTATTTTGTGCTATCATTTATTTTGCATTTATCCTAATCTGTGGTTGCCTTTTAACATAGTTAATTGGTTGCCAATCTTTTTCTTCATAAATTCTGGATTTTGTGTAATCTTCAAATGACTGTTCCCAATTGAGAATATAAAAATGTATTCTACAGTTGATCCATCTTGAATTTGCTCTGGCACAAGTGGCCACCTACTTCTTTTGAAATGTCCCATATACCCATGAATTCTAAAATTCTAACACATGTTCATTAAAATGTTATTTGCCACATTCATATTTTTCATGATTTTATAAAATTTAGTTTTCATATTCTACCCCCACTCATTGTCATTTATATTTCCAAATGGGACTACTTATATTTTAGTCCATGTCATCCTCAACTCAATCATGTTTTTCCTGTATTACTGCACCCAAAACTTAGACCAACACTTCAGATGTAACAATATAAGATATTAATGTATGACTATGATGGTGCCTATTAGGTTTCAGATTCCTTCTAAACAATGCCTAATATTTTATCCACCAAACTACACTGAACCATTATTTTTAGAACATGATTTAAAATAAATCTTAACTTAAAAATTTTTTTAAATCTTAACTTTTATTCCACTAACAAAAAGTATATACTTGATACTTTTGTCAAGATTTTGATCACTCAAGTAGGCACATAATTTTTTTAAATATATTTTATTGATTTTTACAGAGAGGAAGGGAGAGGGATAGAGAGTTAGGAACATCGATGAGAGAGAAACATCGATGAGAGAGAAACATCGATCAACTGCCTTCTGCACACCCCCTACTGGGGATGTGCCCACAACCAAGGTACATGCCCTTGACCGGAATCAAACCTGGGACCCTTCAGTCCGCAGACCCACACTCTACCCACTGAGCCAAACCGGTTAGGGTGGCACATAAATGCTTAAACGCTATCAATGATACCTAGGAAATTATAACACAAAATTTCTTTTATATTGCTGGTGGAAGTGTTAACTACTTTAACTGCATTGGAGGACAAGTTGGCCAAATCTATCAAACTTACAAATCCAGATATCCCTTGATTCAGCAAGTCTTACTAGTAGGAATTTACAAGGTAAACTTACACAAGTATAAAATGATGTATGAAAAAGGAAAGCCTCTGTTGTATTGTTAATAGTAGTAAAATGTTTGGAAACACTTAAATATCCATTAATAGGAGACTGGCTAAATCAATTATGCTAAATCCACACAATAAATATAATACAGCCATAAAAAAAGAATGAGAATGTTTTTTATGTACCAATATGAAACTATCTAAGATATATTGAGAAAAGCAAAACATAAAAATATGCATACAACATGTATAACACGCTATCATATGTAAAAAGGGGAAAATAAATACACATTTTATTTGTGCATTTCTGGACAGATATACAAGAATTAATAACACTGGTTGCAAAACAAAACATTGGCCACCTCCAAGGAGAGCGCACAACTAGCAGAGCAAGTTGTGGTACACTCACAAAATGGAGTACTACTCAGCAATGGGAAGGAACACTCTACAATTGCAACTCACAAATTTAATGTGGTGCAAAAGCAGCAGAACAAAAAAATACATCTTGTGTGTTTTCTTCTACATAAAGTACAAAAACAGAAGAAACTCGAACCTTAATGGGACATGGGCACAGTACTCCCTCCTGGTTACTGTTTCTCGACATGCATTGTTTTACATGGATGGGAAAACCCACCAAGCAGCATACTCATCTTTGTGTAGTTTCTACAGAAGTTCATTAGAAAGTTCATTAGAAAGTACTGGGAGCTTAAAATGGATCAACTGTACAGTATAAATTATATCTCAATGGATCTGTTATTTCTAAAAGAATGTCCTGGAAGGAAATACACCAAAATCCTAAAAATAGTTATCTGTGGGAGATGAGATTTATAATGCTTATTTTCCTTTGTTTACTCTACTGAGTTTCTCATTCTTACTTTATACAAAGGACAGTAATTTTTTAAAAATATTTTACAAATTTTTGTGGAGGAAAACCGGGAGATTATTCCTAGTGGTAACCTCCCAAGGGCTTCAGAGAAATTTCTGAATGATACTGGAGACCATGCAAAAACTAAGTAAATTCTTCTGATAGCTCAATAAAAACATTTTAATTCTAAAAGCTATTTTACATACAAAACAAACTAAAACAAAATTTATTCTATCAATTACCATAATATTTCCCATTTTCAAAAAGTTCCTAAAGAGAATATGAACCTAGCTAGCTTAGGTAGATGAGATGCAAACAAAACTTGTTTGGAAAAAAAAAATTTAACCAGAAACATGTATTACTCTTATATCGTTAAGCTATACATATCTTTTCATGTCAATTACTTTTATCTCTACCTTATCCCCCCCTTTAAAAAAAAAACTATGAGATATAATTCACATACCATGCATTTCGCCCATTTAAATTAGACTCCAATAGGTGTTAGTATATTCACATAGTTGCACAACCATCACCACTATCTAATTCCAGAACTTTTACATCACCCCAAAAGGAAACCCATACAACCAGCAGTCACTCCCATTTCTCCCAACCCCTTACTCCCACCCTTAGGCAAGAACTAGTTTACTTTCTGTCTCTATAGATTTGCCTATTCTGGACATTCAACAGTTTTATGTAGTTTGCAGATGACAAGTTTTACAATTCTGTTAAATTTATTCCTGAATATTTTGTTCAATTGTAAATAAAACTGTTTTCTTAATTTGACTGTCGGGTTGTTCAGTATAAAAGTATAAAATACAAGTGACTCCCTTGTACCCTCCCTGCCATATGGTGAACTCATTATTAATTCTAAAGTATTATGGTGGATTACTTAGGATTTTCTTTATATAAGATCATGTCATCTGCAAATATAGTTTTACTTCCTTTTCAATTTCGGTGCCTATCTCATCCGTTTTTTAAAGGGCTACATACTATTCATCCCATTTATAGTGTTTTAAAGGCCAACCCAACTAGAGGCAAGGCAGTATTTTTCAGTTTCCTTAAATTTGTTCACTTGGAGTTAGCATATGTACATGAAGGGTTATACATTATTTCCTGTATAACAGAATATACATGTTACTTTTTCTGTAACAAAAGAGAGGCCTGAAAATAATACAATATAGTTAATATTTACATGAAGTTACATTTGATAGCCACAGAAAAGAGTGGAAAGTACTTATCTTTAAAAGTATTGAGTAGCTTGTCAATTATGCATATTGATGCGGTTAGCCAGCCCATGCTAATGTCCTTTGCTCCATCACTAGATAAAGCCCTAAGGGGCTTCCTTGATGCAGGAAAAACTACTCTGCAGATATAAGGATGCACGCATCGAGCACCACCCCAGTGCCTGAAATCACATCTACACCATGATAGGCATTAGGCTTGTTCTAGCCTCACCTCTTTTACTGGCATTGTGCTCTGTCTACTTGAAAGCTTAATGAACATGAACTCTAGGGGGCTGCTATACTGTTATTAAATTATATTGTTCATACACTCACTAATTATCTTTAATGAAGCAGAAGTCCTACAGTTTAACAAATGAGTAAAGAGGACATTTTAAAAACCCGAAAGTATCTTTAAGGGTCTCACTCTTTGGGATATCTCATCTTACTCTCCAACAATAAAGTTCCACACCCTCAAATAACCATTCAAGGCATCACATATTAAGGAAAGGTCACACACATCTCACAAATCAAAAAGAAGGAAATAGAAAAGCATCAAAATTACACTAAAGACTGCATTACAGCCTTTGCTGGGGGGGCTCAGTAGTTAGAGTGTTGGCCCATGCTCGGAAGGGTTGAGAGTTTGATTCCTGGTCTAGGGCACCTACCTGGGTTGCAGGTTCGATCCCCAGCCCCACTTGGAGTGAGTGTGGGAGGCAACTCATCGATGTGTCTCTCTCACATCAATTTTTCTCTCTCTCTTCCCCTCCCGCCTTCTCTTCCACTCTCTCTAAAAAGCAATGGAAAAAAATGTCCTTGGGTGAGGATTAAAAAATAATAATAAAGATTACATTTAAAAAACTGGTATAAAGGGTCAGTGAGGTGTGTTCTAGATTAGGAATTAGACTTGTTCTATCCTCACCTCATTCACTGGCACAGCCCTCTGTTTACTTAAAAGCTTAATGAACGTGAAATGGGCTGCTACAACTGTTATTAAATAATACTGTTCATACAGTCACTAATTATCTTTAATGAAGCAGGAGCCCTACAGTTCAACAAATGAGTAAAGAAGACACTTAAAAACCCCCAAAGTATCTGTAAGTGCTTCATTTCTTAGTGCAGTTAGTCGTGACTCACTTCAATTAAGAACCCACATAAAGCAAATATTTTTCTTCCCTAACATACAACAAGCCTAATAAAAATAAAACTCATTTGCTGAAGTAGCCTCAAAAAAAAAAAAAGGATGAAAAGAAAAAGACCACAGCTAAGCTTTTAGAAAAGACAAAAGTCACGTCCTAAATGGCAAGAAGCTTTCTTCAGGAACGGTTCAAGATGGCTGAAAAGATAGTGGAAGGTTCCCCTGCTCACCCTGACATTTTGCCAGGCCTTCAGCAACGAAAGTTTGCTTATCTATATAGACAGAACTTACTTAGTGAAGGGGGGGCTGTTAAAATTACTGTTCACCTAATAAAACTCAATATTCAGAATTAAAATTAGACTTGTCTACTATGTAAAAAAGCCAAGAGAACAAGAAAAAACTTGAACTACACAAAATGAACAGTACCTTTATTATAAAACCCAATGTAATCTAACAACCAGGGTTACTACTATTTGGGTATGTCTTATTCTAAATCCTATACCCAGGATCTTCGTATAGTTTTAGGAGTCAAAATCATCCCCTTTGTGCCCTGGCTGGCATGGCTTAGTGGTTAGAGCATCTGCCCGCACACCGAAGGGTCTCGGGTTTGATTTCTGGTCAAGGGCACATACCTGAGTTGCGGGTTTAATCCCCTCATGTAGGAGGCAATCAAGTGATGTGTCTCTCACATCGATGTTTCTCTCTCCCCGCCCCCCTTCCACTCTCTGAAAAATCAATGGAAAAATATCCTCAGGTGAGGGTTAACCAAAAATAAATAAAATCATCCACTTTCAAAGAGCTCATTCACAGGTGACTTCTAGAGCAACTAAAGAGAAAAAGTTGATCACAAAAATCGTTAAAACGTCACTTCCTGGAGAACAATCTCATTGATCAAATTACCACATAGTTTCGATGCTGGATTGAAGAATCTTGTCTTTAATAATGGGTGGAATGATTACTTTTCTAATGCCATTTTTAGGTATAGCTAACAGTTGATGAAAAATATGGGGAGAATTTTATGATGGAACACATTCAAGCAACCTTGGTAAGGATAGCAAATAATGAGCTGAATCCACTGGATGTCCTAGGTAGGCTACAGAACCTAAATATTCCCTAAAATTGTATGCAAATTGTGTGCATTCTCCTAGGCCAGTGATGGCGAATCTATGACACGCGAACTCATTTTTTTGGTTGATTTTTCTTTGTTAAATGGCATTTAAATATATAAAATAAATATCAAAAATATAAGTCTTTGTTTTACTATGGTTGCAAATATAAAAAAAAGTTCTATATGTGACACGGCACCAGAGTTAAGTTAGGGTTTTTCAAAATGCTGACATGCCAGGCTCAAAAGGTTCGCCATCACTGTTCTAGGCAGTGGTCGGCAAACTCATTAGTCAACAGAGCCAAATATCAACAGTACAACGATTGAAATTTCTTTTGAGAGCCACATTTTTTAAACTTAAACTATATAGGTAGGTACATTGTTATTAACTTAATTAGGGTACTCCTAAGGCTTAGGAAGAGCCACACTCAAGGGGCCAAAGAGCCGCATGTAGCTCTCGAGCCACAGTTTGCCAATCACGGTCCTAGGGGAAAAGTACATATGTTTTATAAAATTCTCAGAAAAAAATATGTAAATAGAACTTTTTAAAGAACTGCAGACCTAGAGGATTTCTGTGTGGTCGAAGGAAAGCACTCCCATTGTATGTGTGCCATTAACTTTCCTTTGGACCTGTGAACATTCACAGATTTCAGTCCAAAAGTATTACTATCATTTACTACTATCAGGGTTTCAGGGTCCTATCTTTGCCTCACACCATTTCAGCTTCTAAGTCAATTAAGTGAACTGGTGCACACCTGGGTTCCTAACAATAGTGTCCAGAATTACCTACTGCATAGTTCAGGCCCTCACATTGAAGCCTCAGAGAGAAGCCAGTGAACTCTGAACTTTGGCTTCTTATTCTCTCAGGTTAAAGAAAATAATGATAACTGTGGCCCCAAACATTTCATGCAGTTGCTCCGAGTGACAAAGAAGCTAATGATCACAACATACGGGGTGATCACAACATACGGGGTAATCAGTGATATAGTCACACCTTGTGATATGTCAACGACTTGCCCACCAAACAAAAGACTTTAAAAGAAACTAAAACAACCTAGCATCTCTTTACAGGAGTCGTTATGGAAGCATAACACAACCCAGGGCACTACTGCCTAGAAATACTCTTCGAACATCCTATCCCATGAGGTCTCACCACTCAAGGAAACAGCCATAGATTTCTTCCCCCACTTCCACCCCAACAAATCTGCCCTATCCTCTCTGCTAGCCTTTTTCCCCTAGAATAAAAAGTTCATCTCGCTACTTTATCCATCCTCCTCTCTGGTTCATTCACCACTAACTAGGGCTGATATCACTTCCCTGAGTAGAAAGAGAGAGAAAAGGATGATAGTACTATATGCTAATTTTATATTTTTGTTTTTCACCCTGTCACATGCATACGGCAATGATCTTTGTAAACTTCCAAAGCATTATAACTATAGTAAGACGAATAACCACCATCAATTAACTCATGAATCCTAATAATTAACAGCCTTCTACTGAAACTCTCCTTATAAAAAGATTTTGCGCCAAATAAACTCTCTCAAATTGTTTTCATCCTATTACTCACATGTTTAAGGAAACTGTGGGATATAATCAAACGGACCAACATATACATCGTGGAAATCCCTGATGGAGAAGAGAAAGAGAAAGGAAGAGAGAATATTTGAAGAAATCGTGGCTAAAACTTACCAAATTGAATGAAATAGACAAATATAAACATCCTAGAAGCTAAACAAACCTCAGGTCTTCAAGAACAACTCAAAGAGATTCACACCAATACACATTATAACCAACTTTCAAAAGACCAAGAGAATCTTTTTTTAAATATATTTTTTCATTGATTTCAGAGAGGAAGAGAGAGGAGAGAGAGAGAGAGAAACATCAGTGATGAGAGAGAATCATTGATCGGCTGCCTCCTGCACGCCCCTCACTGGGGACTGAGCCCACAACCCAGGCATCAGCCCTTTACTGGAATCGAACCTGGGACATTTCAGTCTCCAGTCTGATCCGCTATCCACTTAGCCAAACCAGCTAGGGTGACAAAGAGAATCTTAAAAGCAGCAAGAGAGAAGTGAATCATCACATAAAAGGAATCGTCAATAAGACGAGCTACAAGCGGGTGGCAGAGAACTACAGGAGGGGGCAGGGCAGCAAGCTATGAAGGGGGGGCCAGGGGGAGCTAGAGGAGGGCGGGGCAGCAGGCAGAGAGCTACAGGAGGGCAGCAGTGAGCTACTGGCACACAGATTCGTGCGCAGGGCTACTAGTAATATAATAAAATCCATATGTGAAAACCCACAGCAAATATCATACTCAAAGGATTTCCTCTAAGATTAGGGACAAAGCAAGGATACCCACATTTAGCACTTCTTTTCAACACAGTCCTGAAGTTCTACCTAAAGCAATTACACTATAAAAAAGGAATAAGGCATCCAAACTGAAAAGGAAGAAGTAGAATTATCCATTTGCAGATGATACAATTTTATGTATAAACCCCCAAAGATTACACAAAAATAGTAAGAACAAATAAATTCAGTAAATTAATAGGATACAAAGCCAACACACAAGCTGGTTTGGCTCACTGGATGGAGCGTCGGCCTGCAGACTGAAGGGTCCCAGGTTCGATTCCGGTCAAGGGCATGTACCTTGGTTGCAGGCACATCCCCGGTGGGGGGTGTGCAGGAGGCAGCTGATAGATGCTTCTCTCTCATCGATGTTTCTAACTCTCTATCCCTCTGCCTTCCTCTCTGTAAAAAATCAATAAAATATATTAAAAAAAAAAAACAAAGCCAACACACAAAAATCAGTTGCATTTCTATATAGAAACAATGAATAATCTGAAAAAAATACCAAAAAAATCCATTCACGATAATATAAAAAAGAATAAAATACGTAGAAAATAACCAAAGAGGAGAAAGACTTGTACAATGAAAATTACAAAACATTGCTGAAAGAAATCAAAGAAGATGTAAATACAAACACAACCCCTATTCATGAACTAGAAGACTTAATATTGTTAAAATGTCCATACTACCCAAAGTGATTTACAGATTCAATGCAATTCCAATGATACTTTTTGCAGAAATAGAAAAATCCATCCTAAAATTAATATGGAATCTCAAAGAATTCCAAATAGCCAAAACAATCTTGAAAAAGAACAAAACTGGAAGACTCACATGCCCTCATTTTAAAATGTACTATAAAGCTACAGTAATCAAAACAGTGTGGCAAATAGGCAGAGATATAGACGAATGGAATATACTAGAGGGCCCAGAAATAAATCTTTGCATTTATGGCCAAGTGATTTTTGACAGGGGTGCCAAGACCTTTCAATGGGGAAAGGAATAGTCTTTTAAACAAAGGGGGCTGGGAAAACTGGATATCCACATGCAAAAGAATGAAACTGAACCCTTACCTAAAACCATATACAAAATTAACTCAAAATAGAACAAGGACCTAAACAAGACCTAAAAGAATAAAACTCTTAGAAGAAATATAGACAAAAGCTTCACTACATTGGATTTGGCATTGATATCTTAAATGTGACACCAAAGGTACAAGAAACCAAAGATGGAGGGGTTAGGGGGTGATGTGGGGATAAGGACACATATGTAATGACTTAATAAAAAATTTAAAAAAAGAAGCCAAAGAAAAAATAGACAAATAGGATTTCATGAAAATTAAAGATTTTGTATACCAAAAGACACTACCAAGAGAGTGAGAAGGCAACCCACAGAATGGAAGAAAATATTTGCAAATCGTATCTAATAAGGGGTAAGTATCCAGAATACATTTTTAATAAAAAGACTCTAACAACTCAAACAATAAAACAACATGATCTAAAAGTGGGCAAAGAAATTGAATAGACATTTCTCCAAAGATATACAGATGGCCAATTAGCACAAAAAAGATGCTCAACATTACTAATCATTAAGGAAATGCAAATCAAAACTACAATGAGACCCATTAGGATAGGGACTATAAAAAAAAAACACAACAATGAGGGCTGATGAGGATGTGGGGAAACTGGGAGCTTTGGACCCTGATGTGGGAATGTATAATGGTATATATAGCCACTGTGGAAAACAGTATGGTTTTTTTCCTCTGAATGTCTTCCTTCAGCATTTCCATTTCCTGCTTCCATCTTTTAAACATTGGCTTCCATATTTGACCTGCTCCTCTTTTGGGAACACCCTCCCTTGACAATTTCACCTTGTTCACTGACTAACCAATCATCACCATAGTCTTCTCAGCTTGTTTTCTTTCGATGCATTAGTATACAACCATTGAACATTTATGCCTGAATCAAAAATCCCACCAGTGTATTATCTGGCCCACCCTATCCATACTTCAATTCCTACACAAAATCCCTACACTTACTTACCTAGTTTCTGCTGAATCATCCCTAATATAATTCTACACATTTGGGGGCAATACAGAACATTTCAAACAGCTCTGCTCACTGGAAATTCTATTTATATTAAGCTGGAATTGACTTCCTGTAATTTCCAAATTGATTCTAGTTCTGGCTTCAGAGGTCTCACAGAATACCCATCACCACCTATACTCAAATCTAAATCAAATGCACTATCTTTGTAATTTTTGAGATTCAGTGGCACAGCATGACGATTTTCCCCAAGTTAAACAGGGCAGGTGAACATTAGTGCTAGCTCGTGTCCTACAAACCAAAACAGCCACTGAACACTACAGGTGAACCAAGGCAGGCATTGAATAGCATCCAGGGGTAAAGCACAGTTTAGTAAAGAGATGGCATCACAGATATTAAAAAACATGGGTCTCCAAACTGATGGATAATACAGCAGAGCCTGAGCGTGCCAAACATCACCATTTGGGAGGTCTCTCTTCTGTTGGCAAGGCATATTTGTTCTCTGTTTAGAGAACTAGGAAACCCGCCCAAGCCTGCTTTTACTACTGTCTTCTGATGAGCTGTTCTTAACTAATTACATTGTAGCTGAAAGAGCTACTCATCCCATAACCTGATCTGGTAATATAAACACAAGACAAAAACATGTTCTATTGTAGAATAAGTCATAAAAGGCTTACCTCTGGGTGCTCATGACTTGGTCATGATGTTGGAGTTGATGGCTAGAAGAAATATGACTAAGAGCAGCCAGTAAGAACCCAAGGAAGAATCTTATATGTGTTGCAGGGTAATATGTAAGCCAAGAATATACTCAGAGAATATCAGGGAACTCAAATGAGACCAATTTTCTGGTTTGTATAGGGCCATTCACTTAGAAGCAAGGCACCACAGAGACTTCCTATATCTAGCCCTGTTGATGAGGAACTTGGCAGATAAAGAAGCTTTGAGAGTTCTCAATGTTGTTTTGAGACTTTTGACTGTATCAGACAAAATATTAAGATACAGAAGAGGATTACTAATTAAGTTAAACAGGAGGGTGAGGCGAGGCAAAACATGCCTCAGACAGAAAGAAAAATCAACTATTCAAATTCGTAAGAAAACCAGACAAAACAATCTAGAGTAATTTAGAATTCTCAAGGTCTATCAAGGTTTCTTATGCAAAGCAGGAATTTTGTCCAATTGTCACAGAAAGAAAAAATTCTCCCTTTCATATTTTCCTTTCATGTTAGAAAATATTAGAAAAATTTGGTCTTTTTCTGTTCTTAACATGGACTGTAATTAAAAAAAAGAATAGTGATAAATATAATTGTGTGATACTCTTGCTATATTCTGGATTGGACTGTTAAAGAAATACCTTGTTCTAGAGAGAGTATTTTCCTAAACCTTCTACACATACTTTTTAAAAATCACTAACATTAATTTTTTTTCCTGCAAAAACTTTGTACTTGTAGAGACAGAGACTTGGAGCCATTGCTATTGCTTAAAAGACTGGAATTCCCATACTTTATGGCTGTTGGGAACTATAACATTAGAAGTTATTTTCATTAGTGTTGCTCTGATTCTATTAATATAACACTTTCTCAAGTCATCCCATTCTTCAGCTTTCTTAAATTGGCCAATTTAGCTTTGGCTATTCCACTAATGTACAGCCACAGAAGTTTTTAACCTCTTTGCCCTTCACTCTCTATCCATAGCATACATTCATTTATTCAACAAATATTTACTGAGCAATAAGTATTTACTGAGCAATAAGTATTTACTAAGTCTGAACCTATATATACCCTACAAACAGAATTCTCACTCCTAGGTATATACCCAACATAAATGCATACATATACCTGTCAAAAGACATGCACTAGACCATTCATAGCAGCATAATTCATAATAGCCAAAAACTGGGAACTATTTGAATGTCCATCAATGGCAGAATGGCAGAATGGATAAATTGTGGTATATTAACACAGTAGAAGAGTATACAGCACTGAGAAGAAACCAACATCATGATGACTCTCACACATATAATGTTGCATAAAAGGAGACAGACTCAAATATATTGTATTATTCCATTTACATAAAGCACAAAAACAGGAAAAACTAATCTATGTTCTTAGAAGTCAAGACAGTGGTCCCCCTGGGGGAAGAGTAACTGGAGGGGAGCATGAGGAGTTGCTGGTAATGTGCTATTTCTTGCTTGGATGCTGGTTATACAGGTTGATCAGTTTCTGAAAACTCATTTAAACTCACAATATGGGCATTTTTATGTATGTTTATAAATGTCAGTAAAGTTATCTTAAAGATGAATCTAACTGCTGTGTGGAAAATGGATTCTAAGGAGGCAAGGGTGAAATGGCAGGATGACCTATTAGGAGCCAATGCCATTATCCAGTATAAGATGATGGTGGCTCAGGTGGCAGAGGTAGGATGGTGTCGAGTGGCCACATTCTGGAAATATTTTGAAGCTAGAGTCAGTATGATTTCCTGACATACTATAAGGATGAGAGAGACAAGGAGCAAAGGATAGCACTAAGATTTTTATCCTGACAACTAGAAAATGGAAATGCCTTCATTGAAAAAAAGAGGACTACAACAAGTGTAGATTTGGAGAGCATAGGAAAACTCAAGAGTCTAGTTTCGACCATCTTATGTTTGAGTTGGCTCCAAATTGAGCTGTTGAATATATATTTAAATATATGAATCTGGAGTTCAAGAAAATCTGGGCTGGAAAATAAATTTGTGAGTTGTCAGCACAGCACAAAGTCCGTTTTAAAACAAAGGGACTGACTACTTCAGCCAAGTGATCAAGGTTAACATCAATAGTGATTAAATCTTGTTGATAGTATGTACCCTTGATATGAGGTGATGAGAATGGCACTTTACTCTGTGGTCTTCCAAACCCCTTAACTCCTGACAAATCATTCTACCAAATACCTGAGCAAGACTCCTTAAAATTGTCAAGATCATCAAAACAAGGGACGTCTGAGACACAGAACTTTCCCTTCTTATCTTTCAGTTCAGTGACCTTGCTTCCACTGTTGCTCCCTCTGGAGCAGCGAGGTCCAACTTCATGTGATGATGGAAAGAAATGTGCCGTCTAATATAGTTAAGGAGCCACTAGGCCAGTGATGGCGAACCCTTTGAGCTCGGCGTGTCAGCATTTTGAAAAACCCTAACTTAACTCTGGTGCCGTGTCACATATAGAAATTTTTTTATATTTGCAACCATAGTAAAAAAAGATTTATATTTTTTATATTTATTTTATATATTTAAATGCCATTTAACAAACAAAAATCAACCAAATAAATGAGTTTGCGTGTCACCTCTGACACGCGTGTCATAGGTTCGCCATCAATGCACTAGGCACATGTGGCTACTGAGCATCTATTGTGACTGGTTACTATTCGGACAGAACTAGCTCTGGAGTTCAGAGTCTCTTATTTGATCCTCTCTTTTCCTAACCCTTTACAAGCCATAATACTTCTGACAATCCACACTTGATTATCTTTGCTCTAGAACAGTGATGGCAAACCTATGACACGCGTGTCAGAGGTGACACGCGAACTCATTTTTTTGGTTGATTTTTCTTTGTTAAGTGGCATTTAAATATATAAAATAAATATCAAAAATATAAATCTTTGTTTTACTATGGTTGCAAATATCAAAAAATTTCTATATGTGACACGGCACCAGAGTTAAGGTTCGCCATCACTGCTCTAGAACCTGGCTCTGGAACACCTTTAAACAATGTCTGAAGACAAATTTCCCTTTGGCTTGGTTCCTATCTTTCTACAGCTACCTAGTGTAACTGGAAAGGACAGAGCCTCCCAGCCCAAAGATACCCCTCACTAATCTCCTGTAACTCAGGCCTCAAAGGTCATTAATAGAGACTGATTCCTATGAATTTAAGGAGACTGTTTCTCAAATGTGAATCTTTTTTACACACACAAAAAAATTTCCAGTGTTAATTATAAAGCCAGATATTAAATTTTTACAAATTAAATGTAAAAATGCAAATATGCAAATTAAAGATATCAACTTAGTGAGATAGGGAATGTCATCCTGCTTAAAACTAAACCACTATTCACAATGTGAATTTGGTACCAACTCATACAGCACACATTCCTGCCTCTTTCCTCTACTTAAACACTGTAAAATCTTCATTTGTACAGTGTGTCTTTATAGTCATTAGGTCCTCTTCTAATTAGTACACAACAATTAGGCAATATAACCTGGTATTGACCCCAAAATGATGCTGGTTATACAGGTTGATCAGTTTCTGAAAACTCATTTAAACTCACAATATGGGCATTTTTATGTATGTTTATAAATACAGCACACATTCCTGCCTCTTTCCTCTACTTAAACACTGTAAAATCTTCATTTGTACAGTGTGTCTTTATAGTCATTAGGTCCTCTTCTAATTAGTACACAACAATTAGGCAATATAATCTGGTACTGACCCCAAAATGAACCCAGGGCTCAGTGATAATGTGATCATCCAGAAGATCCAGGGTATACTTACATAAAATTTAAAAGGTCATTAAAAATAAGTATTTTTGCAGATAACTCAAGAACCTCAGTAGTTTGAGAGTGAGTTCTCAAACTACCAGAGAACTCTAGTTTGAGAAACAAACTATTCCCAGTTGAGAATAACTAATAAGAGCTTGACAAAATTAGCTATTAGATGCTCTCCACCCTACAATCAGATGAGAATTGTTCTTCATAAAATTATTTTCAGAAGTTAATGTCTTTTTCAAAATAAAAAAAATATTTTTATTAGGAAAGGAATAATGGGCCTTCCTGTACCCAATACTCAACTTGAACAATTACCAGCTTGCAAAGTTTACATTTTAATAGCCAAGACAAGTTGTACAATGAGGTTACCAGCAACATCTCAGAGAATTGCCAAGACAAGGAAGTAGTACGATGAAAGGAAAAGGGACTCCTATTTACTCAGTTATCAAACATTAACGTTTACCATACACCCAACCAACAACGAGAGTCCAAATACACAAACATGGTCTGTCTTCTTGAAGCTTGTAGTGTAGGGGGTTTAAAAACAACCAACCAATTACAAAGCAGTGTGATACATGGCATCACAGGCAAAGTACAGTACCAGGTGGGCACCTAACCCAGACGTGAAGGCTGGGGGAAGACTAAAGCATGAAGGAGGAGTAGGAATTTGCCAAGGGCTGCCATTCTGCATTACTCCTTACTACATTCTCCTTTCACTAATCATAAGATTTTTATCTATTGTGCTTTTCTCTTTTTAAATATATAACCCCTCCAAAGATTTTGCAAACGTGAAAACATGCACGTTTGAGTCTATTTGGGACTCAGATTGCTTCAAGATCTTTCTCTCAGTTTCTACTCAATGATCTTACCAAATACATTAACTAATCATTCTCTTCCAAATTTCTCTCCTCTCCTCTTAAGAATGTCAAGGCTTCCCAGCTGAGATGACCCAGGAGGTTCTTTCTAGAGGAGGGAGCAGAATTTCACTTCAGACTGAAAGTGGCCCACAGTGCCACTGCAAGAGTTTACCACAGGAGATGCTCTTCTCCCCGACAGTGGGAACATATTTCAAACTGCTCACTTCATTGTAATTATGATCCCCAACGCTGTAGCCAAATTCCAGAAGGGTCAGTTATAATCCACCTAAGTTTTCTCATAATTTTATTTGGCTATGCTTCTATTCCTCTATAATCCTAAACTACTGCCTAGCATTTATTACAAGACCATATACCATTTTAAGACAATTAGCTCAAGACTTTTTAAAAACTTGATTATTTTCAGGATACAATATATAATTTTTTCTTCTTATCAAGTACATGAAATCCCTCCTTACTAATTCTCCAGTCCTGTCACAGGAATTCAATCAACTAGCACCACTCCCATCATTCTCTCAAAGAAAAAAAGAAGTCTGCTTTACATGCTGTGATTTTAACCAGGGTTTCACAACAGAATAATGAGGGGAGCTTCTTCCGCTCCCTTCAAAACAAAACACAGAACTGAACCCCACATCTGATCTAGCAAGTAAGAATATCTTAAGTAGAAACCACAGCATATGCATTGAAAAATTCCCCTAAGCTATTCTGATGCACCTCTAATTAGAAATCACTAAATTAAGAGATAGTTAAGCTAAAAATATTAAAGTTTAGAACCCCCTTTTTTTCTTTTTTTTTTTTTAGAAACCCCTTTTAAGTATAACTCCAAACCCAAAAGCTATAAATAAATGCTTGGCAGATTTGAGAACAGAAAAAAATAAAACTTCTGTTAAGGAAAAATTCCACCATCAATATATTATAAGAAAAATAAATTGTGAGAAAATACTTGCAGATTATGAGTTAGTCTATAATATATAAACACCTTCTGTCAATTAGAAGATTCAAATGACCCAAACAAAAAAATAAGCAAAACAATAGGGAGTTCATAAAATTACAAACGCTAAAAAATATAATAATATCCAGTTTCACTAAAGAAGTGCAAATTATAACAATGAGCTATTTTTCATTTATCAAATGGGCAAAAATGTTAAAGATGAATAATAACCAGTGTTGGTAAGACTAACTGAAGCATTTTTATGTAAGCAAGGCCCTAAAAATTCATTAACATTTAAGTAAATCATGGTAAAATCATACAAATAAATGCTACATGTACAGCTGCTAAATAACTTAAGGCAAATATATATAGGAAAATGTCCATATATTGTGCCAAGCTAAAAAAACACTTTAATTTTAGAACAATGTGTGTACTATAGTTTAATTTTTATAAAAACCATAAAACCCAGTTGGGTATGTCTGTATCTGTTCAGAAAAATTTCTAAAAGTAAAATAGACCAAACTCTTAACAGTGATGACCAATAAGAGTATGGTGAGGGGGGTGGGTAATGGAGAAACAAGTCTTAATTTATGTACTTCTCTATTGTTTTAATTTTTATAGTAATTTTTCTCTATTTCTCAATTTAAAAATATTGGTTGTACATCATCACCTTCCAAACTTAGTACAAATAATTAACATGAGACCTTCATCTACAAAAGTTCCATTCCCTTTCCTCTTTGTTTTCTGGGAGCATGCCCTTCGAACTAGAGCCACCAGCCAGGAAAGAGCTAAGAGCAAACAAGTCTTTCATTGAATCAGTCTCTTCCTTTCCAGGGCAAATAAACTTGGGATTTTCATTAACAAACTGGAGAACCCATGCTAGAACTGAACCAAAAGGTCAGGTCAGTGTAAAGTCTTTTGTGAGACCAGGCAACATATGCAACAGGTGAGAGAGAAATTAGAACAGAAGTCAGCAAACATGATAGTAGATATTTTAGGCTTTACAGTCCATACACTCTGTCCATACTACTCAACTTTTAACATTATAGCGCCAAGGCAGCCATAGATAATATGCAAGAGAATGAGCCTGGCTATGTTCCAATCAATATTTGAAACTGAAATTTGAATTTCATATAATTTTCACATGCCACAAAATAGTATTTTGCTTTTCAACCATTTAAAAATGAAAAAAAAAAAATTTACTCTGAAGGCATACAAAAGCGGGTGGGAGACCACAGGCAGTTTGCATTAGAGGAAATTTTCCAAGTCTCTAAGAGAGTAAAAACAAGCAAGCAAACAAGGAGTCTCTAGTAAAATACTGTAAGGATTCACTGCATACAGAAATTATTTCAAAAGCTTTAAAAATATGTTTTTAGTGAACCACAGTACCAATTGTCACTATTACAAGAGAAGCTCGCTCTCAAAAGCTGACAGAACTTCTGATATTAAAAGGGATCCCTAGAAATGCAAATTAAAATCACAATAAGATATCACCACACTCCCACTACCATGGTCATAATGCAGAAGACTGGCAATACCCAGGGTTGAAAATGTGGAAAAACCGGAACCCTCAAACACTGCTGGCTTTTAAAATGGTACAACCGCTTTGGCAAACAGCTTGGTAGTTTCTTACAAAGTTAAACATATACTTACTATATGATCCAGCAAATTCACTCCTAGGTATCTATCCAAGAGAAACGAAAACATATGTCCACACAAAGACATTTATGCAAACAGCCATAGAAGTGTGATGCCAAAAGCCAGAAACCTGGAAACAATACAAACATTCATCATCTAGCAAATAAACAAATAATGTGGTTTATCCATACAACAGAATACAATTAATCAGTGAAAGGAACTGCTGACACACAGAACAACATGGCTGAGCCTCAAAAATATGCTAAGTGAAGAAAGCCAGACATAAAAGACTATATATCATATAATATTCTGCCTCCAACTCCAATGTGTGGGTTCCCCACACACCAAGCAATTCCGACACCGGCTGGGTATTCCTGCACTTCAACTCAATTCGTACATTATCTGTCCAGAGACTGCATCATACTCAACAGGGGAAGGGCTCAGCCCCACAAGACTGCCCCCCACTTCAGAAGCCAATGGCAAGTCCAGGTTGTTACCTGTAAACAACTGACCATAAATCACAGGTTCTCACCACCCACTCCTTGGATTCCGTTAATTTTCCTTAGCAGCTCACAGAACTCAGGAAAGCAGTTTACTCACCAGATTACCAGCTTATTACAAAGGCTATTAAAGGATACAAATCAATAGCCGATGAAGAGATGCACAATGTGAGGTCCCGAACAAGAACTTCTGTCCCCATAGGGTTTGGGACTGGGCAGAGCAGTACACAGACCCACTCTGGTTCAACATGGAAGCTCTCCGAAACCCTCCTTTGGGGTTTTATGGAGACTTCATCACCTGAACACGATTGATTAAATCACTGGCAGCTGGAACTCGCTTTCCAACCCTCTTCCCTCCCCAGAGTGAGGGGGGCGGAGACTGAAAGTACCAACTCTCCAATCACACCTCTGGTTCCCCCTAAACTAGCCCCCATCCTTAAGTGTTTTCTAGAAGTCACTCATTAACATAAACTCAGGTGTGGCTGAAGGGGTTGTTTATAAGTATCAAGATACCTTTATCATTCTTATAACTTGGAAAGTGCAGTGGATTTTAGGAGCTCAGTGCCAGAGACGGAAATGAAGACCAAATATATATTTCTTATTATTAATCACATTATATGATTCCATTTATATGAAGTTCTATAAGAGGCAAATCTATAGAGACAGAAAGCAGATCAGTGATTACCTGGGACTGGAGGCAAAAGCAGGGATTGACTAAATCAGAAGGGAACTTTGGGGGATAACAGGCTCTAAAACTAGATTAGAGTGGCAGTTACACAACTCTATTAACTTACTTCAAAAAATCATGGACTTGAACATTCATTCATTCATTTATATTGATTTCAGAGAGGAAGGGAGAGGGAAAGAGAAACATCAATAATTGACTGGCTGCCTCCTGCAAACCCCCTACTGGGAATGGACCCCACAACCAGGCACATGCCCTGACTAGAATCGGAATCCAAATGTGGGAATCATGACCTAGTTTGTAGGTCAATGCTCAACCACTGAGCCACACCGGCTGGGCTGACATACATTTACAAGGGGTGGAATTTATGGTATGTAAATTATACTTCAATAAACTGCCTTAAACTGGGGAGGGAGAGCCCAGTGGACCTAACGGACATGTCACAGCTTCCTGCCTGCTCCCAGGCACTTCCCTGACTGCCTTTGCTCTGGATACTCCTAGAAGACTCCTTAACCAAGTACCTCCTCCTGAAAACTTCTCCATCCGGCCTCATTCCCAAGATTGCTTCTTCCTTTGAACCTTCCCATCACTTTGTGCTCAGCACTTTTTATCTTGATTTCCTTTCCTCCTAACCTCCTAATTCTGTGACAAATTCCTGGAGGAATGAACCGTGTCCTTCATCTACTTATTCTTCATACAGCCTATATATACCAAGTACTCAATGAATATTTATAATATTGAGTTACAAAATCTCCACTGTCTAAACAAAACCCTATTCTATATTAGCATGAAGAGTGGCAAAAATCTAAATCTTAAAACTCATACCTCTTTCAACAAACCATTATCTAAATCCCTTCCAATTTTTCAAAAACATCTGTAGTTCATTCATTCCAGGTTTTTCCAATTTAATGGAGCAATACAGAAATCACAAACCACATTTCAAACCTGAGCACAAGCAAACTTTTGACAAGTGAATATGAAATCTGCAAGTTGAAAAGACAGTAAGTAGAACTTAATAAGACCCAAGAAATATGACTCCATGTACCTCAACCAAAGCCAAATTTCAGCCGTCATAAAATTCCCAAACTAGAAAGAATATCATCTCTAAAAGCCTTTCAGGTAAAATCCTGGTTAAGATGGAGAACCTCGGTGATAAAGGCTACCTTTTATCTTAACAAGTCTTAGTTCTAGTCACTCTTGCCCGAAACAGAACACAGGCAACAGAGAGACCTTGAAGCTTAGAGACATTCTAGCAACTCTACAACTTCTCAAATCTTAGATTTCAGGTTTTATACTTCATAAATAAGTGACTTCTAAAAATGTTTTTGCTCTTATTTTCAGGGAAGGTAAGACCATGCAACTTCTTTTTTAAAATCACAATTTGCGTCAGATGGAATTTAACTCTCCCCAAAATGATTCACGGAGATAGAGAACATAAAGGCCAAACACTGATAAGGATAAAAAAGCTGACTCAAAACTTTAGAATAAACAAGTTTTTAAACAGTGAAGCAGACACTATGGGGGATTATCTACTGGTAATCTTCAATGAAGAAATCAGAGATGTTAATCAGTTCAATTTTGAGTGAAACAGCAAGTATTAATTATTAAAATAGTCCGAAGTGATTTCATACCTCTGGGACAGAGACATACAATTTGCCACTTGTCTTTTGACTCAGACCTCCAAATAATTAGACTTCTACATTAAACATCTGCGATTTTATTAAGTAGAAACCCTATGATAGTAAACATCTGTGATTTTATTAAATCAATATAAACCATCCCAAGTTGAGACTAAGAGGTTCCTCTTCAGGAGGGGAAAAAAGAATACTGAGAGCATTTTAAACTTTTTATCCTTTAATGGCTGATCCTCCTAACAAGATCAGACAGGGTGGAGAGGAACCTCATGTACTGAGAACTATGCGTCAGGTGTTTTATTACTTATAATATTTAATTTAATCCTCACCAGGACCTGAGGTGTTTTAAAGATGAGAAGTCTGAGGAACAGAAAGGCAAAGTAAAACTTAACAAGGCCCAGAGCTAGCAAAGAGTAGAGCCAAAGTTTATGTTTTTCCTTCTATACCACACCACCTCTCCAGGCTACGTTGTTTGTCCAGTTAGCTGGCTCAAACTGCCAGTTAGTTCATTACCAGGACACCTGACACCAATACTACTCTCTAGATTTCTCCATCAAGAACATCTAATCAGCCAATTAAGTGTTTCTATAAGTAGCTTTTAATATTACTTTATTTTCTGCATAAAATTACACTTCATTACAGTTGGTAGACTGCAAACTCCTTGAGTATAGGCTCAATAGATATTTGTAGAATATTTTTTAAAAACCATTAAGTCACTCTGAAGTTCATTACTTGCCTAAAGGACTGGTATCCAAACATTTGCCTCTTTCCTTCAGTTATCCTAAAGTAAACATAAAGTATGCAAACAATGGTCCATTTGTTAAATTTCTAAAAGAGAACTAAAAAAATATGATTATATAACCAGAAATAATAATTGCCTTCTTTGAATTTCCACATATTTTGTATCTGTCTCTTTGAGCACTTATCATCTTATATGTGTATTAAAATTATTTCTGGGCATGCTTTATCTTCTCTACCAGACTTTAAGCAACTTTACTATGCCCAGAGTATCTAGCATAGCAAATGGTGAATGTTTAAATGAAAAAAATTATTTCTCCTATTTTCCTACATTTCTGTCATATAGCTATCTGCTCAGAATCAATGTAGTTAATAAAAAAGAAAAAGTTTCTACAATAATAATGAGATTCTCCGGGAACAATCAGCCCTGAATCAAAGTAGATTTCTGTCATCAGGTTCTAATTAAAAACGGCAGATAAAGCAGATGGAGAACAGCTTTAATCTTCATGCTAAGTTGATACTACTCTGGTGAAAACACAGAAAAATTGTTTGGACAAGCCAACTGAACAAACATGATATTGGATGTCTAAAGGAAAGTCATTCTTAAAGAGTCTTCTTTCCACTAGATGGCTATCTGAACTTGAACCAAGAGAGTTAGTCGAAGGGGGAGGGATCACTTCATGTTACTGTGCCTTCCTACTAGGCCAAGGAAAGGGGGTGATGGTAATGGTGGTTTTTTCTATTTTAAAAAGGTTTCCCCTTTAGGAACTCCTTACTTAGTCCTTTTCCCATTTTACTTGTTCATATTATTTACTAAGCAATGTAGAAGTATTTTCATAGAAATGATGAAATTGTGCCAAAGTTCTTATCAAAGAAATTTAGAGTCCACTTATACTTGCTTGCCATTTGACTTCTAATGCAAGCTCCCAGAACTTCGTCTTGCCCGTCCAAATGTGGAAATTTTACCTACATGGAACGTTTTAAAATGGCTCTAAGATGAAAGTAAACAGAGTAATTATTAAATGATAGCAAATAATTTTTCCATTAGGTAAAATGTGTTCAGATCCATATAGCAAAAACCCTGGCCATCTGAAGGGAACCACTTAAGGCCATTTGTTCAAAAATCATTATTTGATATTAATGTTTATCCACTTCTTTCTGATTATAGAAGAAAAAGCTCATGAAAAATATTTGGGAAACTTTGAAAACACATTTCTCGCTAGTATTTATAAAATTCTCTATGCAAATATACTAATTATTACAAAAGTTGGTGTAATACTTGTAATATAATATATATCATATTGTATAAATTTCCCCACATTATTAATTATGCTCTGAAGCACATCATTTTAATAGCTATATAATATTTCATCATTTGGATATGTCTTGTTGAACATTTAAATTTTTTCCAATATTTTTTCTGGTATGAATAACACTTTGATAAACCTCTGTGCATACCTCTATGTCTGAGTTAGACCATGTCCTCAGGAAAGATTACTAAAAGAATAATCACAGAATCCAAAAAAAATGTTTGCCAGAAAGGTGTGTCAATTTCCACCAGCAGAGAGAGTGCCCATCTTCTCACACCCTGAGTCAACACTGAATTTTACCATTAAAAATTATTTTTTACTAATTACGCAAAAACTGATACTTTGTTGTTTTAATATGCATTGTATTATGATGTTATGACAGCTACAATGTCCCTACGTGATAGGAAGTTTCAACTCCATTATAATCTTATGACTGGTATATATGTGGTTTTGATAACGTTAATAATCTAGTTATTATTAACAGGAAAGGAGTAAAGGGAAGGCTGAATAACACAGGCATGCCATTTATACAGCTTTGCCAAAAAAGCTGCAGTTTGGACACATACCCAGAAAGGTCCAGGTGGCGTGTGAAGATGCTTACCTGTCAGTCATATCTGGGAACAAGTTAGTGGCCAAAATAGGTGTGGCCACTGCAAGGCAGGAAATCTGAGATATTGAACTCCTCAGAAAAGGAGAGTTTGCTCTCCTGGCTCTCTCTCTCCTTTGCTGCTTGCCTGAGCTCCTGGGACTCCTGTTGCTCACGGCCATGTGGGACCCACACAGGGGACTGATGGACTGAATCTGGCCTGATGCTCTGCCACGGAATGGAAACTCTGGGCACTGTCCCTACTCTTGGCTCTGCTGGAGCCCCAGCAACATATTTTCCAGAATTGGTTTAAGGACAATGGGACTTCGCAACCCAAGAAATATAATTCCATGCCAATAAAAACCATCCACTCTCCCGAGCGAGTCTTAGAAAATTCATTTTCTAAAGATATTGCGAGAGCCACCCCACTCCCACTACTGTCGGAGAAATTGGACCCACTGATTTCTCTGGCAACAGTTTGACATTGACCAAAAGCTATACTATGCAGCACATGACCGCAGTTTTATCTCTTTGTGGTGAAAATACAGATGAAGAAAAACAAATGGCATTAATTTTAATACTTAAATACTGATTGTTCTATTCCAATAACATTATGCATTAATGTAACAACAACAAAATAAGATTTCACAATCCTTTAATTTCCTCCAATAACTTTTCAGTCATGATCTGCATAATAAGCACCAGTACACAATAGTATGCATATTAAAACTGGAAAGCGGCAGTGAAACTCCCAATATACAAAGCATCCACTAAACCCGGCTGGTGTGGCTCAATGGTTGAGCATCGACCTATGAGCTATGAACCTATGAACCAGGCGGTCATGGTTCGATTCCTAGTCAGGGCACATGCCTCGGTTGCAGGCTCAATCCCCAATAAGGGGCGTGCAGGAGGCAGCTGATCAGTGATTCTCTCTCGTCATTGATGTTTCTATCTCTCTCACCCTCACCCTTCCTCTCTGAAATCCATACAAATATAACAAACAAACAAACAAACAAAAAACACAAAGCATCCACCAAGTAAATGAAATTCAAGTAAAAGATCACAGTGTTTTTTTTTAAACTACTGTTACTGAGCACTTCTGTGTCAGGCACTGTGCTGAGCTTTCCACGTGGCTTAGTTCATTTAACCCTCTCACACCCTAGAAGCCATTATTACTATTCTCATTTTAAGGATGAGGGCACTGAGGCTTACAGATCAGCTAACGTAACTTGCCCTGTGTCACACAGCTATGAAGCGAAGGAGCCAGGTTCTAAGTTATGTCTGATGCCAACACTCACGCTGCTTTTTTTTTTTTTTTTGGAGAATGAGACACAGGTATTTTTTCATTGATAACCAGACTCAGATATTCCAGATATAGATTCCAGACATAGATTCCAGGTACAGACGGCAGCTTCCTAAGTTGCAAATGCACCACCACTGACTCTTCTACAAAAAGCTTGAAAATCCCTCCTGGACAGAAGTAATGTATTTGGCTCACTTTTCATGTGTACATTGGTAAGTGTGGCACTTTATTGTTACACAATAAAATGATCTCACTCAAAACTTCCAAAACCAGGATCACCAACTCTGCCTCTGAACACACATGGTGAATTCTGGCTATCCTCTCAAAAGGGTTTTCTTAAGCACCAATCTGAAATAGCTATCACAAGCCAAAGCACAAAGTCCAAGTTGTAAAAACCGAACACCAGTTGCTAGAATTCAGAACAAGTCAATTTAGACTCAATAGTCTATCTAGGAAAAGGGAATCGTTTTAAGATGAGGCCATGCCAAAATCATCCAAATTCAAATTTATTCACTTTCATTCCTTTGCTTGCCATACAAATATTTTTTTGAAACAACCTGTACAGAAGAGTCCCAATTATTCAACATTGGAAGAAAAAATGAAAAGCAGACCTTTAGAATACCACACAGTTCAGCATTTCCAAGTTTCTCTACCAGAAACTTGGTGGTGTATTCTAAATTGTGGTAGGTGTAGGGGGATTTATTAGAGAAGCAAAAAAGTAATGCCAAAGAGAGCAGTCTACCAGTCTAACATAGTTCATAATGCCAGATTAATTACTGAATGGCACTTTAAACTGTGTCAAAATTAAACAAAAATTAGTCATGTCTTTAAAAGATGCCTTTCTTCCATTAGGGGTTAGGTCCAAGGACAAAAGTCAGGACCTTAGACTCCTGTAAAAAATCCTGCCCTAAAAAAATATATATGTCTTTAGTGACAGGAAAAGCCATACAACTCTAAAAACAATATTCTGTTGACTTCCCAATATAAAAAGTGACTGAACATAGCAGATGCTTAATAAATGTTAATGAAAATATAATCACCTAGTGCATAAAGTTCAAATCACTCATCCTAGACTCAAAAACTTTCACTTTTAGGCTACTTTACCTCTCAGCCCTATCCCCAGCTGCTCTCTCTTCCTTGCCTTTCTTTTACATTCATCTCTCAAGAGGAAATGGCTTCTCCTACCCTTATCTCTACCATCAGAAATCCTACTCATCTTTCAAGGTCCTCCTCAAAAGCTGACTTCTCCTTGAAGTCCCCCCTCTCCAAGTGGTTCTTTTAAAAAAAATTTTTTTTAAATTTTATTGATTTCAGAGAGGAAGGGAGAGGGAGATCAATGGTGAGAGAGAATCATTGATCTGATGCCTCCTGCACGCCCCCTACTGGGGATCGAGCCCACAACCCGGGAATGTGCCCTTGACTGGAATCGAACCTGGGACCCTTCAGTCCGCAGGCCAACCTCTATCCACTGAACCAAACCGGCTAGGGCCAAGTGGTTCTTAATAGCATTCTTTTATCTGTCTCAAAGCACCAGCTTATCCCATAACTATTGGTGCAATCTTTCTCCTTTGCTGAGACACTGCTGCACAAACCCAGACCAAACAGGGGGCTGAAACTTCCTCATCTTTGCAATGTCCACATAAGCCTGGCAGCTCGGTGCATTGCGTACAGTCCGCTCAATAAATACTTTTTAAAAGATGTAATAGGAGACATTAAATTTTTATCTATATCAGGTCCCTCACTATCTTCTAAATATTTATTAATTGATTTATTAACTCACAAAAAACACAATTGTGGGAATTCTGGAATACTGCTGAACTTTTAAGTCCCATTTAGCAAAATACCTTCGCCCATTATGTTACCTAATGTAGAAGAGACATACACTGAGTGGCCAGATTATTATGACCGGCCAGATTTTTTTTTAAGTTTTTTTATATATATTTTATTGATTTTTTTACAGAGAGGAAAGGAGAGGGATAGAGAGTCAAAAACATCGATGAGAGAGAAACATTGATCAGCTGCCTCCTGCACATCCCCCACTGGGGATGTGCCTGCAACCAAGGTACATGCCCTTGACCGGAATCGAACCTGGGACCCTTCAGTCCAAAGGCCGACGCTCCATCCACTGAGCCAAACCGGTCAGGGCATCACCGGCCAGATTATTATGACCACCCCATCAGTACTTCATTGACACTTCCAAAAATACTGAATATTGAAAACTTCCTAAGCAAATACTCTCAAGGTCTTATTATTATTATTTGCATAACTAATTCACTTCATTGTACTAATGGGGTGGTCATAATAATCTGGCCAGTCAATAATTTGGCCACTCAGTGTATATGGGCCTGAGGAGCCAAACAACAGGCTGCCTTTAGAAAGCAAAAATAGTGTCAGACAAATTAAAGCTCTTAGAATCTCACACATGATCTGCCATTTGAATTAGATGTTTTAGTAACCCCAGAAGGCATGGACTGAGCATCATGGCAAAAGCAACGAAAGGAGTGAGTGCCCCTGATTTTGGTCCCAACTATGGAAAGAGGCAGAGATACACCCTGATAGAACAGCAATCACTGGCAGTGTATACAGTGCTTCTGCAGGTGGAACCTCTTACTAAAGAACAGCCAGTTACAGTAAGAACCTCCGTTGACATCAAGGGGTAGATCGACATGCTCCGCCAACCAGCCTCTGCCATGGCTGAGACTCCTATGCTGACTATTTATAATGGAGGAGTGCCCTGTCAAATAGTCTTCTGTCTCCACAGATGCAGCAACTATTAGGCACTGTTGAACATATAGACCTCCAAATGTCCCCACCTTTAGCCTTGCGTCAACCTTTGCAATCTGCAAAGAAAGAATGCAGGAAATTTCAGGTGGCGCTTGGTGTATGGACGGCTCTAGCCGGGGTAATCTGTCTACATCAAGCATGTCAAACTTGCGGCCGTCAGGCCGCATGCCTCGTAACATGCTTGGTCTACATGGACAGCAGTTGACATTCAACTGTCCGCTGATACTACTCAGAAAGGAAAAAGGAACAAATCCCAGTTGCCATGGGCTGAATTAAGAGCAGTCTGATTGGTACTCATGCATGAACCTTGAAGCTGCTGACCCTGTGCACTGACAGTTGGGCCATTCTTAAAGGACTGACTTTGCTTGGACAATGGGAAGTTGAATGATTATGAACAAGCCTTTGTAGTGGCAAGAGATGTAGAAAGATATCTGGGCTCCCCTACAAGAGCCCGGGGCAGATCTCACTGTAACCCATGTCCCTGCCCATAACGCTTCCACACCTGCAGGTAATCAGAAGGCAGATGCTTTGGCAAAAGTATGCTCTTTAACACCGACCCATCAGTGGACACTGCAGATAGGTTACATTGGAAAAGTAGGCACCACAGTGCCCAAGCAGGATGGCACATAGCCAGAGAGGAGGTGCTGGAGCGGAAGTTAAAGGCAGTGGTCTGGAGTCAGCAAAGGCCTGATTTGAGTCTACCTATTTCACAGAAGCCCTCAACCAGTAAGGGATTGGCAAATTGACTACACGGGCCCCCTTCCCTTGAACAAGGTGCCAAATATGTTCTGCTGTGTGTTGACACCACCTCTGGTTTACTCAAGCCTTCCCATGTTGGTGGGCTAACCAGGCTTTTTACCATAAAGGGACTAAAAAAATTAAATACTCTACTGGGGTGGGGCAAAAGTAGGTTTACAGTTGTCGAGTATGAGAAATATAGTTCATTCTTGTATTATTCTTTAGTAATTCGTGTATTATTTTCCATACAAACAACTGTAAGCCTTCTTTTGCCCCACCCTATATGTGGGTACTCCGATAGAGTTGATAGTAGGTTGGAAGGGGTGTCACATTTCAAAGGATATGATGTACAAAAATGGGGAAAAGAACCCGATAGTAAATAAGGTTCCACTTCCCCTATAACCAACAAGCAGCCGGGCTGAATTAAAAAGAAAAGATAGTGTCCTTAAGCAACAGATAGAATTGCTAACTGGAAAACCTACCTTGGCTGAATAGACAAAGGTGCTTTTCCAAGCGTTAATACATTTAAGTGGCAACCCTATGGGGTCTTTTGCCTCACATGCCAGAGTAGGAACTCAGACTGAGGCACCCAATGTGGTATAGGTGTGGAAGACAAAGGACACAGCAGTAGTCCTGGTCCTTGCCATGGACCAATGAGCTATGATGATAAGGGCACCAGGCCCTATTGTCACTGGAACAAGGATCATTTACTGGAATCTGCAATGGGATGATCTGCCAGAAAGGGTCAGTTACTTTGCGTCCCTGGGTGGAGAAGAACTGCTCAGTCTCTGGTGGGACTATCATTCTAATGCAGGTGGGACCCATGGAGACGCACTCTATGGGGACTGGACACACACCATTGAAAGGAGGGAGAATGTAGGGGTCCTGGTCTGACATATTCCTCCCCCTATTCACCTCCTCATGCCAGAAAGCACCACCTCCACTGGCCAACACATATGGTTTACACAGCCTGATCAGATTCCCAAAGCCATGGCTACATTAACACCTAAAGATCAGGCTGAGTATCATACTCATAGAAGGAGAAGACCTCCCAATTCAAGTCCCCATGAAATATATATCTTTCTGACCTTAGACTTCTATTGTTCCTGTGGTATCCAGTTAGATGGGATACCAGTGCCATCATCCAAACTAAATGTTGGGGGGGGGAGGGTTATGCCAGATGAATCTGCTAATATTTCCTCTTTGTTAGCACATATGAAAAGCTCAAATAAACACCCTAAGTGAGCCAACCCCATGTCTAGGCTACTTATTAGCATACTGGTTTGGGTCCTGGGGAGCATGGTGGGGAAAAATTATTACTAATACTTGGATTGCTTCTTTTGTCTTTTTTTCTTGCATTTGTCTATATTGTTGCTGTGGACTGTGTCTGACTGACTACCAGCCGAGCTCCTTCCCTGCTAATGAAGACCCTCACTGACCACTCAGGGCACTTTGCAGAAGAGGGGGGTACGTGAGATTGTAAGAGCCAGGCATGAGGGGTAGAGTGTGGAGAAAAGACTATTTCATGACATGACCACTGCCGCATCTGCCAGCTAGCTCCTGGCCAGAACAGAGATTGTTTCCCAAGAGTCCTCTCAGAGACTGACCCCTCCCTTTCACTCCATAGCATGGTTTGTGCTGGTTCCTGGAACAGGCTGTTACCCAGTCCTGGGCAAACATGTAAGGCATTTCCCCCTTATCTGGAGCGGGTCCAACCCCAGTGCCCTATCCATCCTGCCCTGTCCTATATAACCCCTTAGCACCTGCCATGCGGCATGGAGGACATCCATAGCATCTCACCACCGCCCAAGATGAGCCTCGTACACAAGTTCCCTTAATAAGCGCAATATAATGACAAAGTTGTCAGCCTCTTCCTGCAGTCTCTTAGCTCCAGAAAACTTTACATACCAGGCTTGTTTTCAATCAAATAATTGGGATGGAGTGTGTTCCCTCGTCAGAAGGTAGTAGTGATTAAAATGACATATAGGGAGCTGACAAAGCAATGTTCGTTGTCAGATATGAGTTTGTTACCTAAATTTAGATTTAATGCACAGGAGCTGAATATTTTAGTTGGTGTGTATCAGAAGATAAGTTCTCCAAACTGAAGTTTCTGCTCCTAAAATGATGAGATACCATAAAAGAGAGAACAGGTGTGAGGTCAAACACCTAACTTTAAGTCTCAGACCTACTTCTGCTTACTAATCACATGATCTTTGACTCTTTGGGCCTCAATTTCAAATACCCATAATTTGCCCCTCTCTGAGAATCAGTGAAAAGGAATTTGGTAAAGTCCTGTCATTTTCAGCATCATCAGAATCAGTCCACCTCTCTCCATCCCAACCACCATCTCTTTAAGCCCAGCAGTCATCTCTCATGAGTCTTCTGCAATAGTCCCCAAATGCCAGTCTCCTCATCATTTTTTTTCCATTCAGAAGACAATGTTTTTCAAAATGCATCTCTAATCATGTCTGATTCATATAATCCCAATAGGTCAAAGATACATTACTGCCTTTAGAAGAAATGATAGAATCGTTAGGCTGGCCTGCAACAGGGTGACTGGGATAGTCCCTGCTTATTTCTCCAATTGCCATGCCCTACCCGCCAACACACACAAATTCTGGGTTCCAGCCACACTAATCTTCTTTCAGTTCCTTGAGTATACAATGTTACCTCCCACCTTATCATATCTCCCTGTAATATTCTCTTTTCCACACCCAAATTTCCCCTAGTTAACTCCTACGTATCTGTCAAATCTGAAGTCACTCAAAAGTCACTTCCTTCTCTCACCACCCACTTGCCAATATCCTCTCACAGTACTAAGCATTTTGCTCCAGAGAGCATCCCATGATGGCGAGATTATTTGTGTGATCATTTGATTCATGTCTATCTCAGACATCACATAACTGTCAGCTCCAAGAGGATAGTAACAGTCTTACTGAAAACAGAAATGCAGTATATGTTGTAAAACTATGAATCGGTAGATTATGGTTTATTAATTTTGATAGGCTATCAAATTTCCCAATTTAAATAACCGCTTAAATTTGATTTGTCATTGTTGATACCTCTCTTACAATGTTGAATTAGCATATGCACAGCATAAGAATAATATAAATAGAACTGCATTGTTCTTATTCTTTATGGAGTTGTGTTTTTCCATAACCACAAATGAACATTAATATAAAGGTACAACGTATTAGAGTATGACTGATAATTTGCTCAATTTTAATAATGCTCTTTTTTTAGAATTTAAAAAAAAAGAAAAAGAACTACAGTATATGTCTCAAAAGAAAAATTATCTTTGGCCTGGCCAGTGCAGCTCAGTTGGTTGGAGCGTTATACCACACACTAAAAGGTGGCAGGTTTGATTCCTGTTCAGGCCACATACCCAGGTTGTGGGTCCTATCCCTGGTCAGGAGGCAGCCAACCTGTTTCTCTCTCTCTCTCTCCCTTCCTCTCTCTACAATCAATTTAAAATTTTTTTAAATCTTATTTTAAAAAATGATCTTCTAAAACCTGGTAAGAGAAAATTTTATGATTTTCACTACTCCTGTTCAACATAGTACTAGAAGTGCTAGCCATAGTGATCAGACAAGAAGAAATAAAAGGCATCCAAATTGGAAAAGAATAAGTAAAACTGTCATTATTCACAGATGACATGATATTGTACATAGAAAACCCCAAAGACTCCATCAAAAAACTACTAGACTTAAATGAATTCGGCAATGTAGCAGGATACAAAATTAACACCCAGAAATCGATGGCTTTTTTATACACCAATAATGAATTCACAGAAAGAGAAACTAAAAAAACAATCCCATGTACCACTGCACCAAAATAATTAAGATACCTAGGAATAAACTTAACTAAGGAGGTAAAAGACCTGTACTTGGAAAACTACAGGTCATTGAAAAAAAGAGATAGAGGAAGACATAAACAAATGGAAGAACATACCGTGTTCATGGATTGGTAGAATCAACATCATTAAAATGTCCATACTACCCAAAGCAATTTATAGATTCAATGCAATCCCCATTAAAATACTAATGGCATATTTCACAGACTTAGAACAAACCCTCCGAAAATTCATCTGAAATAATAAAAGACCCCGAATAGCCACAGCAATCTTGAGAAAGAAGATCAAAGTTGGAGGGATCACAATACCAGATATCAAACTAAATTAATATCAAACTAAAGCCACGGTCCTCAAAACTGGCACAAGAACAGACATATAGACCAATGGAACAGAACAGAGAACCCAGAAATAGACCCAAGCCATTATGCTCAATTAATATTTGACAAAGGAGGCAAGAGCATATAATGGAGTCAAGACAGTCTTTTCAATAAATGGTGCAGGGAAAATTGGTTAGGTACATGCAAAAAAATGAAACTAGATCACCAACTTATACCATACACAAAAATAAACTCAAAATGGTTAAAAGACTTAAATGTAAGACAGGAAACCATAAAAATCTTAGAAGACTCCATAGGCAGCAAAATATCAGACATATGTTGTAGCAATATCTTTACCAATACAGCTCCTAGGGCAATGGAAACTAAGGAGAAAATAAATAAATGGGACTACATCAAAATAAAAAGCTTCTCCACAGCAAAAGAAACCATCAACAAAACAACAAGAAAGCCGACTGCATGGGAGAACATATTTGCCAATGTTATCTCCAATAAGGGTTTAATCTCCAACATCTACAGGGAACTCATACAACTTAACAAAAGGAAGATAAACAATCTAATCAAAAAATGGGCAAAGGACCTAAATAGACACTTTTCAAAAGAGGACATACAGAAGACCGAGATACATATGAAAACATGCTCAAAGTCACTAATCATCCAAGAGATGCAAATCAAAACAACAATGAGGTACCATCTCACACCTGTCAGAATGGCTATCATCAACAAATCAACAAATGACAAGTGCTGGCGAGGATGCAGTGAAAAAGGAACCCTCCTTCACTGATGGTGGGAATGTAGACTGGTACAGCCACTGTGGAGAACAGTATGGAGTTTCCTCAAAAAGTTAAAAATGGAACTCCCATTTGACCCAGTAATCCCACTTCTAGGAATATAGCCCAGGAAACCAGAAACACCAATCAGAAAGGATATATGCACCCCTACGTTCATAGCAGCACAATATACAATAGCTAACATTTGGAAACAGCCTAAGTGGCCATCAGCGGATAAGTGGATTAAAAAACTGTGGTACATCTACACAATGGAATTTTACACTGCTATAAAAAAGAAGGAACTTTTACCATTTGTAACAGCATGGATGGAACTGGAGAGCATTACGCTAAGCGAAATAAGCCAGTTGGAGAAAGATAAATATCACATGATCTCACTCATATGTGGGATATAATGAACAACATAAACTGATGAACAAAAATAGATTCAGAGACAAGGTAACAATGAACAGACCAACCATCCTCAGAGAGGAGGCAGTGTATGTGTAGGGGCGGGGGGGGGGGGCGGCGTGTAAGAGATCAACCAAAGGACTTATATGCATGCATATTAGCATAACCAATGGACACAGACACTAGGGTGGTAGGGGGTTGTCCTGGGGGGTGGGAGTGGCGGTGGGGGGTCAATCAGGGAAAAAGGAGACATATGTAATACTTTAAACAAAACAAAAAAAAGAAAAGAAAATTATGAGACCAGTTTTTTTCAGTGTTTTTCTACATTTCTTCTTCATAAGTATTTCCAAATATTTTTTAAATCCTAGCCAGCATCTAAAATCATCACAATGTGGAACACTGGAAGACTAATACATTTTTCTAAAACATAGAAACAAAGGCATTCCACATCAAAGGCGTCTGCCTGCCTAAACTTATTTATAGTTTTAGAACACTGTGAAACATGGCTATTAAATATAAAACTGTACCTTTTATAGGTTTATTTTAAAACCCCGGAAATTGTAAAATGATTATAGCACCTATGAAGCAGTAAAAAAATGATTAATATGTATGCCAGAGAAGGGGTTACAAAACATATAACTGGGGAATTTATAGCAATGAGGTTAGTAACTATAAACTTGTTCAGAGCAAGCCAGTATTTATAAGGAAAATAATCAAGTATTTAATGGTTCACACTTCCTATCCTACCAACAATTACTGTGAGCAAAAAGTTCTGGCATTTTCCCTGGCTGGGTAGCTCAGTTGGATGGAGCATGGTCCCATACACCAGAAGATGGCGGGTTCATTTCCCTGGTCAGGGCAAATACCTAGGTTGTGGGTTCAATCCCCAGTTGGGCGCATACAGAAGACATCACACATGGATGTCTTTTTTTCTTTCTCTCTCTCTCTCCCCCCCTCCCTCCCTCCCTCCCTTCTCCCTTCTCTCGCTAAAAAGCAATTTAAAAAACATATCCTTGGGTGAGGCTTTAAAAAAGATTCTGGCATTTGGCAAATAGTTATTCAAAATATAAGAAGTATATTTTCAATGGCCACTGATATATTAAAAATGCATGTATTTAGTTCTTTCTCAGAACACAATATTGTTTTCTCCAAGTTGGTACCTTATGTGAGTGTGTTGCAGAATATTCTCCTTATTAAAAAGGAAATCGCTGGAAAATAAGCACCCTGTTGAAGTCCCCACCCCTTCCTTTCTCACTGGTGCTGAAGGTCCCATCCCAGATGTAAATCAGAGTAGTTAAGTAGCTCTTTCAGGCTACAGAAAACAACTAAAAATTCAGAATTGAAGCAATAACGCATCATCAGTTTTCTATTATTAATGTACTTCCTCTGATGCTTAACCTATCTAACCTAAGAGTAAAGAGTCCGGGCTCAAAGGGGTTGCACAAACAGTGGAGAACAGATCTTACACTTCAAATACTTTGGTTGAAACAACAGCTACTACAGGTGCTTTAAAAAGTCCTCCATAGTAGAAATTTTTCCAATAAGGGACTTTTCTGACAATACAGATGTTCAATTAGGATCAATAATTGTACCTAGGGCCATAGCCAGTTTGGCTCAGTGGATAGAGTGCCAGCCCATGAACTGAAGGGTCACGGGTTCGATTCTGGTCAAGGGCACATACCTTGGTTGCAGGCTCAATCCCTGGCCCCAGTCGGGCCGGTGTGGGAGACAACCAACCAATGTGTCTCTCTCACATTGATGTTTCTCTCTGTCTCCTCCCCACTTTCCCATTCCCTCTAAAAAAATCAATGGGAAAAAATATCCTCAGGTGAGGATTAACAACAACAAAGTACTCTAAAGGCAAAATGAAAAAAACCCAGGACAGCAATCAATATGTACAAAGACAACCTATGTGTGCACTACAGATAAGGCAAAGAATCCTAAAAGCCAATCAAATCAAGTGCTCAACTTTTCTGATTCTATGCCTTTCCCAAAATGTTCCCTCCAACTGAAAGGCTCTGACCCTTCCCTCAGCCTTTGGCCTCCTTTGAGACTGTCCTAAGAACAAACCATCCTCTCACTGCTAAAGCACTTCATAATATTCCCTACTGCACCAATTAACTCTTCCTTTTTTATAACTAGTCAGGCCTTTTCCTCTATGCTGCTTAAGGACCTGCATAGCATATAAAATAGCTTTCTATTTTCTACACTGCCTTGCACATTATACATCAAATATTTATGGAAACTGTCAGAACTACAGGGACTTGGAAGTCTGAGTCAAAACTATGTCTTTATGGTAGAGCAATCAATGACCACAGAGTGGAAATGGCTTCAGTGATAAAGCAAACACTGACTGAGTACTCTAAGTGGCAAACCTGGAGATGAACTAAACAAAATTCCTGACCTCAATGAGCTCACAGTCCAATAGGGGGGAATATAATTGTAAACAACCAAAATGGAAAAAGATCCCCATGGTGATATGATGTATGAACCGGGTACTATAATAACAAAAAAGGCACCTAACTCAGCCTGAAAGTAGGTAAAGACCTCTTCTGCAGATCGCAACTCAACTCAGCAGCATTCAAAAGGAAAAGGTATATATGCATAACCCATAACCCATAGTGCGGTGAAGGCCTGGGAGGGGGCGAGAGGAGGGTGGAGGAGGTCGCGGGGGGCGGGGGGGGGGGAATAGGGAGGCATCTGTAATACTTTCAACAATAAATGTAAATAAAAAATAAAAAGGAGAAGGAATGCCAGGCCAGTATGGGTCAGTGGTTGAGCGTCTATCCATGCACCAGGTTACAGGATTAATCTCCAGCAAGGGGCATGAAGGAAGCAGCCTATCCATGTTTCTCTCTCATTGATGTTTCTGTGTCTCTCCCTTTCCCTGCCTCTCTCTCTCAAATCAACAAAAACATTTTTTTTTAAAGGACAAGGGAAGTAGGGAAGTTATTTTTTGGAATTGACACCAAAAGTATCAGCAACAAAAGCAAAAACTAAAAGAATAAGAATAGAAGAACTACATCAAATCAAAAAGTTTCTGCACAACAAACAACAAAATGAGAAAATCTTCAGAATGAGAAAAAAATATTTGCAAACCATACATCTGATAAGGGATTAATATCCAAAATACTGTATAAAGAACTCAATAGCAAAAAAATAGATAACTTTATTTTTAAAATGAGCAAAGGACCTGAATAGACACTTTTCCAAAGACATAAAATGGCCAACAGGTATATGAAAAGATGCTCCACATCATTAATCATGTTTCTAACTCTCTGTCTCTCTCCGTTCCTCTCTGTAAAAAATCAATAAAATATATTTTTTAAAAAAAAGTCAAAAGATAACAAGTGTTAGTGAGGATTTAGAGAAAAGAAAACCCTTCTGCACTTTTACTAGGAATGCAAATTGGTGCAGCCATTATGGAAATAATATTGAAGTTCCTCAAAAAATTAAAAATATAGCATATGATCCAGCCATCTCACTTCTGGGTATATATCCAAAAGAAACAAAATCACTATGTCGAAGATATATCTGCATTCCCATGTTCATTGCAGCATTTTTCGCAGTAGCCAAAATATAGAAACAATTTAAGTGCCAACCAACAGATGAATAAAGAAAATATTATACACACTCACACACACTAAAATATTATTTAGCCTTAAAAAATAAGGAAACCCTGCCATTTGCAACAATGTGGATGAACCCAGAGGTTTATGTAAGTGAAATAAGCCAGACACAGAAATACAAAGATTGCATGAATTCACTTATTTGTGGAATCTAAAAGATAAAGAAAAAAAATGTGGAACTCATAGTAACAGAGTGTAAAATGGTGGTTATCAGAGCAGGGGAAGGGGAGAAAAGGGGAGATGTTGATCAAACAATACAAACTTTCAGTTATAAGTAAGTTCTTAAGACCTAATGTATAGCACGGTGACTATGAATTAGATAATAATAATGTATTGCATACTGAAATTTGCTATGGGAGGTGATGATATGTTAATTAATCTGAGTGTGGTAATCATTTCACAGTGCATACATATATCAAATCATCAAGTTGTATATCTTAAACATACAATTTTTATTTGTCAAAATAGTAAATAAGAATTTAAATTTTTTTTAAAATAAAATAAATAGAAAAGGGAAGAAAGAATGGAGCAAGCCAAAGCACATAGGAAGCCTGAGAGGTGAGAACACAGAGCTCTACATTAGCAGGACTGGGCTTGAAGGATTGGAAGGGCCAAAAGAGGCTGATTGGCCTCTTCTGGATAAATAAAGAAATAAATGGAAAAGGAAAACTAATATGTGCTTTCTTTCTAGTGGCAAACAACTTATACTCTAGTTGAGGTAATACATATGTGTTTGTACTATTGGTTCAGAGTCAATAAGAAGCAGCTGGAAAGAGCACTGGATTAAGAACCAGGAAACCCAGGTTCTAGTCCTGTGTCACCAACTACACGATTGCTCTTACATTTAATGCTCATCTAGAAAATAAGATGTTTGAATTATTTTCACTAGTGTCTCTTCCTAACTCAAACATCTATCTTCACGCTAGAATAGAAGAAGGAACAGATTACAATGGACAAAGATGGGCAAGGGAGACCTTGCATAATGATACTTTTATAATGCCAAAGCCTTTGGATACAAGTTTGTGAGGGTCCAGGATATACTATATATATATTCAAAGGCTGTTAAATCGCGTTGTTTACCCATATTTTCAGAAAAAAAATCACTTCTACTGTCGTGGTAAACAACCTGCTTCCCTATTTATAATGGTCTGGCCCTCTAGCAACTTCAGCATGAAATTATAGCTAATTTGCCTCCAAACGTCAGGTGGCCATAATAATCTGGCCACTCAGTGTATATACAATCTCAAAATACTACTCCTCAGATTGATAATTCATTAATTATTAAGGGAGGAAGGTACTTTATAATGTAGTATTCGTGATTGTTTTAAAAAAATATTTAACCTTGATTACATTAAGCAATGCCTGCTTAATTTAGGAAATACAGAAAAGTATAAGATAAATATAAAAGTCAACCCATCTTTATTATTAACATTTTGGTATATTTCCTAACAGTCCTTTATGTAGTTTTAAAAACATAGTTGAAACCATGTTTCTTTTTTCACTTAAAATAATAATTTCCCCATGTTATTAAAAACTCTATAAATGTTATTCTAAATGGTTGTATTATATACAGTATACACACCCAGATTTGCTTAACCATTCCTCAATACTGGATTTTTAGATTGTTTAAATTGTTTTGCTATTTTTAAAAATATTTAGTTCTTCAAAAAATAAAAAGATGAATAACCATATAATCCAGCAATTCCAGTTCTGGATATACATCCAAAAGAACTGAAAACTGGGACTTGAACATATATTTGTACACCCATGTTCATAGCTGCATTATTCACAACAAAAGGTGGAAGCAACCCGTGTCCATCGATGAATGAATGGATAAAAAGATAATTTATACACACACACACACACACACACACACACACTCTAGAGGCCAAGTGCACAAAATTCGTGCACGGGTAAGGTCCCTAGGCCTGGCTGGCAATCAGGGCCACTCTGCGGGGTGACCAGCGGGGCGATCAGGGGCCCCCGCTGGCACTCCCCTTAGCTGGCCTGGTGCCACCTGCTTGCCGGCCCTACCCCCCGCTGCCACTGCTGGTTGGGGCCTATGGACTGGAGGCAGCTCCTGCGTTGAGCGTCTGCCCCTGGTGGTCAGTGCGCATCATAGTGACCAGTCGTTCTGCTGGTCATTCCGCCACTCGATCAGGCTTTTATTATATAGGATACACACACATACACATACATACATACATACATACTAGAGGCCCAGTGCACGAAATTTGTGCACTCGGGGGTGGGGGGTCCCTCAACCCAGCCTGCGCCCTCTCGCAGTTTGGGAGCCCTTGGAGGATGTCTGACTGATGTCCATGGGAGCGGGCCTAAGCCATCAGTCGGACATCCTTAGAGCTGCCACGGAGGCCAGAGAGGCTCCTGCCACCAGCGGTATGCTCGCCAGTCATGAGCCCGGCTCAGGGCTTCTGGCTGAGTGGCGCTCCCCCTGTGGCGCTCCTCCTGCATTGAGCATCTGCCCCCTGGTGATCAGTGTGCACCATAGCGACTGGTCATTCCACCGTTCGGTCGATTTACATATTGGCGCTTTTATTATATAGGAGATATATATATATATATATATATAGAACCTGGAGACAGAACTTGGCTGGAGATCCGGGCTAGAACCTGGCTGGAGAACCTGGCTGGAGACCCTGGCTAGAACCTGGCAACAGAACCTGGCTGGAGAACCTCGCTATGCTGATGAACCTTGAGGACATTAAGTGAAATACGCCTTCACAAAAGACAAATATTGTATGATTCCACCCATATGAGGTACCTAATGTAGTCAAATTCAGAGACAAATACAGTATAATGTAAATATAACCTTTATATATACTGTGAAACCCAAAAAAAAAAAATTTGTAAAGAGCTTTGGTTTTGCAAGATGAAAAGAGTTCTGGAGATTGGTTTGTACCACAATATGAATGTACTTAACACTACTGAACTGCACGCTTAAGAGTGGTTGAGAGGATAAATTTTAAGTTATGTGTATTTATCACAACTTTTAAAATATAAAAGTTAATTTTTAAAATATATTGAGATGAGTATCTCTGTGTTTTAAGTTTTACATGCATTTCTGATTAATTCCTGATATCATATTTCTGGAAGTGGAGCTAATAAGTGAAAGGATATTCAAAAAGCATAATGTTTTTGTCTTTTTGTTTTTTTAGCATAAGGTTCTTAAGCATACTGCCAAATTACTGTCTAGGAAGATTATACCAATTAACACAACCATCAATATTGTAAAGAGTATTTGTCACACACCACACTTTCAATCATTCAATAATTTTTATTGAGCACCTATGTGCCAGGCCCTCTCATGGCCCTGGGAATACACAAGAGAACAAGACAGACGAAAGTCCCTGCCTTCATGAAGCATATGTTCTGGTCAGAAAGGAAGGCCAAAAATTAAAAAAAAAAAATTAAGTGAGCAAAAGATATAATATAGTATATGGTGAAGGAGATTAAAAAAAAGAAAGAAAGAAAATAAGGAGAAGCAGATAAGTGTTATAAGGGAGGGCTGACATTTTAGAAAGGAAGGCTATAGACACCTCTCTGACCTGGGGAAATGTGAGTAAAGATATGGAGGAAGGGAGAAAGTCATCAAACTACCTGGGCAAAGGACATTCCAGAGAGAGGGATCAGCAACCACAAATGCCCTAAAGCAGGA
>NW_005871210.1:1154624-1259070 GCF_000147115.1 Myotis lucifugus | reverse complement strand
GGGGGTCACATCTCATGGTCCTTGGATTGGACATTATCATTTTTTCTTTTCTTTTTAATTTAATTTTATGATGGTAAGACTAACATGAGATCTACCCTCTTAAATTTTTAAGTGACCAATGTTGTATAGCAGACATCTAGAAGTTATTCATATTGCTTTGATCATTTTTTTCTATCCTGGCTATTTTGATAGTTAAAAAGACAATATATTAGTAGGCTTGGAGTGCTATAACAAAATATCATAGATGGTAAACCAGAGACATTTATTTCTCACTGTTCTGGAAGCTGGGAAGTCCAAGATCAAGGTGCTAGCTAAGTCAGTGCCTGCTGAGAGCCCTCTTCCCGGCATGAAGATGGCTGCTTTCTCACTGCTTCATCACATGGCCAAGAGAGGGTGATCTCTCTCTCTCTTACTCTTCTGATAAAGCCATTCATCTACAACATGAGGGCCCCACCCTCATGACCTCATCTGACCCTAATTGCTCCCAAAGGCCCCATCTCCAAATACTATCAAATAGGGGTTATGGCTCAACAAAGGAATTTGGTGGGGGACACAGTTCAGTACATAGCAGACAGTATCTTATTTTAATTATACAAGGTTTTTTGACAAACTGTTAAGATTAAAGTTATTTTTAAGGAAGATCAACTTTGCAGAGGTATACTTGATGAAATAGACAAAATAAGAGAACCATCTTGGAAGTTTTATAATAATCAAGATAGATAAATTCATTCATTTATTCAAAATGATTTTTGGAGCACCTAAAACATAGTAGGCACTGAACAAGGCACAAATAAAAGGGAGTAGTAGCTGGAGTAGAAGTGGGAATGGACAGAAAACGAAAATGTATTAAGAGGCATTTTCAAAATATGTAAATTAAATTTAGTAATAAAATACAGGATGAAAAAGAATATAAATTCATAAGTACTGCAAGTTACTTAAGAGCAGGAAATATAGCTAATTCATCTCTGCATCCCACACAGTTCATTATATGATGTTTAGTAAATGCTTAGGAATTAAAGATAAGTAAGGAAACGTTTTCTAAAGACGGGAAAAGACCATGGAAGGGAGAGATGAAGAAAAATTGTTGGGGAATGCTTAATTTGAAATGGAAAGAAGAAACCTGGAACCTAAAATTGAAAAGGAAGGAGTCAGAGAAATAAGAAAATCAAAACCATGCTGTACCACAGGGTAAGAACCAAGCTAAAAAGAAGAAGGATTCTCGCCTTATTGATGTGGATTTGGCAATAGTGGAAGTCACTGGTTGTGACAAGGATGAAGCCAGGTTGTAGAGGATAACAGATGATGCCAGGGCAAAAAAAGGGGAGTAATAACTACCTATTCCTTAAGAAATCTTGTAATAAACTGAGAAAGGAAAAACAGAGATGCCCTAACACACACATACAAAAACTCTACCAGAAATACCTACATTAGCCTCTTAACGTGCAGTGAGGCTAAGTAAGCCTTAAGGAAATATTTACAACATTCAACCTAGTTGGGAGCTCAACAACCTTGTGGGTTAAATGAATACAGGAAAGATCCCATCTATGCCATGTATAAAGAGGCAGCAAATCTTCACATTTGCTACTAATAGCTGGTTTGGTAAGTGGCCTTAAGAGGTCACAGAGAAAGTAATAACTGTTGTAGTAACTGCTAGATTTTAGCTAATGTGAGCTAAATCAGCTTAAGTCAATTAAGGTTCTTTTTCTGTTTTAGTCTCACTAAGAGACTATGAGAGGCTCTCTTCAAACATCCAATAAATAATAATAAATTAAAACAAAACAACATCCAAAGATATTAGCTATCCACTCATATTTAAGAGGCTTATGATTAAACGCTGGCTGGAAATTCTGTGGCAACTGATAAGCTTCACTGGAGAGTAACCATGCCAAAATTTTTATACTGCTTTAGATATCAAGAAACTGAATAAATAAATTCATTTGACTAATATGCATGAGACAATTTAAAAGCAATATTGTTTGTAATTAAAGCAAACATCAATTTCTCTTCCTAAAATGCTTAGTTTTCTTGGGAAGTTAGATAAAGGAGTAGGGGCAAAATCCAATGTTATTATTTTATATCCTTTAAAAACAGACTTTAGGAGAGATGCCTAAATGACAGCTAACTTATCCTATAAGTAAATATAAAGTTTCTGTAAACATTCTGTGGGAAAAAAAAATCATATCTTTTTATCAGAGATGTATAATATACAGTTTTATAGAAATATAATAAAAACAAATACCTGATCCTCATCAAAGATAAATGTTTGTTTTTTATTTTATTTTAGCAAAAGGTATTAGGTAGTCTGGAAACTACTGAGCTTCAAGCATGGGTGGTTCCAGAACATTCTTTCGTCTCCTTTTAATAATCACATTGATGATTTAGAGTGATGATTTCTATAGATAAAAAGGAAGCATCAGTTTCCAGAGTCTGAATAAGAGGTATCTTGGGAGTACAGCTTTATGCTAAAAGCACAAATCTAGTTGAAACTCAACTACTTTACCAATCTTTTATTTAATAAAGACAATCAGTAAGGATCAAACAGCTCCATTCCAGACAGTCCAGATACAAATATAAACAAACTGACATTTTGCCACCTAATAATATGTTTTAAAAACAAATGCAACTCAAAAACCTAAATTCCTTTTTTTCACATACAAAATTAATTTTACTAAGCTGTTGTACACACACTGTGCGCACACACGCATTTTTATGGGCTTTAAAATGCTATTCCTATTTCACCCTAAACACTAAGGATTCTTTCTTTTTTAAAAATATTTTTTTGCCGTAACCGGTCTGGCTCAGTGGATAGAGCATCGGCCTCCGGACTGAAGGGTCCCAGGTTCGAATCCGGTCAAGGGCATGTACCTTGGTTGCGGGCACATCCCCAGTAGGAGGTGTGCAGGAGGCAGCTGATTGATGTTTCTCTCTCATCGATGTTTCTAACTCTCTCTCTCCCTTCCTCTCTGTAAAAAATCAATAAAATATATTTTAAAAATTTTTTTTATTAATTTAAGAGAGGAAGGGAGAGAAAGAGAAAGACAGAAATATCAACAATGAGAGAGAATCATTGATCGGCTGCCTCCCGCACGCCTCCTACTGGGGATATAGCCTGCAACCTGGGTATGTGCCCTTGACCGCAATCGAACCCGGGACTCTTCAGTCGACAGGCCAACTCTATCCACTAAGCCAAACCAGCTAGGGCCAGGATTCTTTCTGATTATGGGATAAAATGCCACAAATGACAGCATGGCTACATTATGACAAAATATTTCATATTTCCTAAGAAAACAGGATGGATTTCATCTAAATATACTGAATTTCATTTAAATATCTAAATCAGTGGTTCAAGTTACAAATTTGCATGGGGGAGGGGCGGGCGGAGCCTAGCCCCAAAGAGACAACCCAGACCGGAAGAGCCAAAGCCCAGACCCGCAAGGCTGAGTCTAGCCCCGAAGAGCCAAGCTCAGACCCGAACAGCCGAACAGCCGAAGCAAGTCCCGAGGGGCGGAGCCTAGTCCCGAAGAGCCACGCCCAGACCCAAATAGCTGAAGCCCAGACCATGCAAAATAATCTGAATAAATTTTCCCATATTGCTACATAGCCTTCAAAATTATCATTAAATGGTTGGAATTAGCTGACATTTATGATTTTCTTAACTCTTGCCCTCTGTGCTCTGCTTTGAAGTGTTAGATATTTCTTCCCAATTTTTCACGATATATGATGTTGCAATATACATGCAACATGAAAAGCCAACACAGCTCTTTTCTTCCCTTGAATTATATCCCTGAATTAAGATTTCCGGGGGGAGGAGGGCGGGGATTACTAAACCACAGGATTAATTTTTAATGACTCCTGGTTGCCTTCCAAAAGTATTACAAATTTACATTGCTTTAAGCAACAAAAAACTTGCTGTTAGACATTACCATTTTTGGTGCTTTTGATGTAAATCAGTGTTAGAAGATTTTATCAGGTAATTTGAGATCTTCCTTTAGTCCTCTAATTTTGGTCATTCAAGGGCATGAGCTTGCTCTATTTCTCTTAAACTTTGTTGTCATTTTCAGTCACTTATAGTTAAGAAGAATGAAGAGTTTTTTTACTTGTAAACTCAGTATTCTTACTCTAAGGTGGGTAGAACATATAATTAATTGTTCTGTTTTCCTTAAATATATATATACTTGTGGTCATCTTGTCAAGTAACAGCAACTGCTAGAAAAGAAACAGTCTAAATTTCAATCACAATAAAAGTAAAATCTTTTAACCAATAGCCACTTTTGAGATTTCAACATCCATAACAACTATGAGCACACAGGGCCAAGGTGTCTCTCTTGATTAGCAATCTAGAGAAAGACCAAGAACAATGAAGAGCTTATAGAATGATCATAACAAAAAATAACGTTTAACTGAGCACTGGTGCCAGGTACTATGAGAAGCATTTCTATATCCATTATCACATTAATTAAAACTAAGTAGCCTATAAGTTAGAAAATATCCCACTTTACTATGGGGAAAAACTGAGGCTTAAAGAGGGTAAGTTACTTATCCAAAGTAGATCCAGGAAGGTCACATTTTTAAAAAATATATACTTTTATTGACTTCAGAGAGAGGAAGGGAGAGGGAAAGAGAGGAGGGAGGAGGGAGGAGGGAGAGGGAAAGAGAGGAGGGAGGAGGGAGGAGGGAGGAGAGAGAGAAACATCAATAATGAGAATCATTGACTGGCCGCTTCCTGTACGTCCCCCACTGGGGATCGAGCCCACAACCCGGGTACAGGAATCGAATCGTGACCTCCCAGCTCATAGGTCGATGCTCAACCACTAAGCCAAGCCAGCCAGGCTTCTTAATCTTTGTATATGGTGGTATCCTTCCCACAGGATGTGAATTCAAAAAGAGAAACATTCCGATCTAAGTCTGACAGCAAGGGAGATGTAAAGTTGGAAGAAATGAGGATCTCACCAGCATTACAGCAGTATTTATGATCAATGGTAGCACTAATGTAAAAGAGGGAGAGGATTAGCTCCCCCATTATCTCCATGAGCCAACCCCTCAGCCAACCTAATAAACATATCATCTATAGAGGGCTCTGCCTTCCAAAGCCCACCATCCCTATATAATCCCTCTAAATAGACATTCTAGAGTTGCCACTGTGTGATGATGATAAAGAATGCTTGCTTCTATTGCCTCTCCTTTCCTGTGTTGGTAGGATTTGGGGTTCTTGTTTGCTCATTCTGAGAAAAAGAAGATGAAAAGATAATACTAAATTAAATTGCATTCAATCATAATTGGTCATTTCCATGTATTTAGTTTAACAAATATTCCTCATATGCCAAGCAAATCTTATAAAAGTTGAAGTTTACTATACCAATAAAATACCTGCATTTAGAGGAAAGGGTGTCCTTCAGAAATATGCTACTTTATACGTAACTAAAGTAAATATCTCATTAGAGTCCAGAGGTTTGATCTTAAATTTTTAAGTAGTTCAAAAGCAAATCAAACCATAAAATACTATATTGGCTCAATCAGTTTTTTGGGTTTTCCTGATTAATGATATTTTAAATTGTGTTTAGGTTTGCTGATACTAATTAAAATTAACTGGTCCTTCATAGTAGTTTGGAATTTTCAAAATTTAAATAATTCTGGGCCCTGTATGAGAGGGCAGGTGGTATGCAACCCCCATAAAAACCAAGAGAAAAAGCAGTACAAGGTATTTTCCTGTTTCATCCAGAGCATACGAAGTCAGAGCCGGTAATTAACTATGGTGTCCCCAGACCTAGAAGGCTATGCTTAGGCTTCTGTGATTGTATTAACACAGATAACCTCCAAAAAACAGACATGATTCTCTGGAAGAATTTAGGTTACGTTATAAAAAGCCTGGGAAAAAGGGCACATAGATACATGAATGGAACATATAGTACTTCAAGTGCTTTGATGAGTATTTCAATGAAAATTTTACAGACTTGCATCTGAGCCAAAATTACAAGAGCCACAGAAGTTGCAGCCTATAGTCCCAAATCCAATCTTCACTACTCTCACAGAAGAAACAACCAAAATAAAACATGATTCAAGAATATCCAAAACAAGTTAATGCAAAAGAAATATCTGACATTTAACTACCTGAGGCTTCAAGAAATCTAGATATTTCCTAAAATACTCTCCTAATCTGATCTCAGAAGAGTAAAACAACTCAAAGTAAGCTAAAAATAAAACAAGCTCACACAATCAAACTTATTATCTATGTAACAAAATGCCGGTCAAAGAAGTCTTGAACCCAGGATATCAAAAATACTGACATCAAAATCCCAAGAAAATCAACGGCAAACCTGAATATTTGCGTTTTCCATGACACAGATCATTTCAGTGATGCAGGTACCTTCAACTTGGGACCAGGAGGCCTGCTTGTCGGAGTTGAAAAAACTCCAATCTAGAGTCAGTTCGGGGACGTGGGTTCCAGTCCTATTGCTGCTACTATTTAGGTGGGTAGCCCTAAGCAAGTCACTTAACATTCTCTCCTTCTCAGGGTTTACTTTCCGTATTTAAGAGGTTGACTAGACCAATGTTTCCTAAACTCACCTAATCATAAGAATTACTCTGAGGTAACTGTTAACAATCTGGATTGCAAGCCCCCTTCCCTAGAGATTCTGTAATGTTGAGGAGGTCCCTGAAGGAGGCCTAGGACCTTATACTTAGTAAATGATCCAAATGAGGGGCCAGTACCACCATGTTTTCCTCATGGATGTGGTTGGGGGGGTCTCTGCCCAGACTATGCAACCGTAATGGATCCAAGTTCAAAATATGGCAACTTTGAAAGAAATTACCAGGTGACTAAAGTCAATCAAAAACATCCACAAAATTATCATCTATAAAAATGGTAGCAGCAGCAAAATATGCCCCAGCTGAAAGGAAGCTGAAAGCAGTTCGAGTGTATGGAACACCATCTTTGGCTCTGTATGAAAGGATGATATTAAGGTGCCCGAAGTCAAGAAACAGCTCCTTATTGGTGTGTCCTCAGACAGAGGGGTTGTTAAGCAGATGAAAAGTGTAATGGCTCCGCTGTGAGCCAGGAAAGAAGTTAAGATTGTTTGAAAGTGGTGATAAAAATAGGGGTATACTTCATAGGACTTATTCTGACCAGTTTGTGCTGACATTCAAAGAAATGGGGAGAAAACCCCCTACTTTTAGAGATGTGTCAGTCATTGCCCTGGAATTACTAAATTCTGGGTATGAGTTTGATGAAGGACCTGTCATCTTTGATTCAGGTCTGTCATCTCCTACAAGACAGAAGAAAAGCCCATCCTTTCCCTTAATACCATTTATTCCAAGTGCTGAGAGCATGAGTATCCAGGATGACATTGATGCTGCCGTGCTGCAGAATTACCAGGAACACCATCTGACCAACATCATCTACTATTCTGTGAAGGAATCCACTATAAGTGAGCAAAGTGCCAGGATGACAGCCATGGACAATAGGAGCAAGAATGCATCTTGACTTGATCAGCAAATTGACTTTGACTTTCAACTACACCTGCCAAGCTGTCGTCACAAAGGAGTTGATTGAAACATCTCTGGTGCTGTAGCTCTGGATTAATGAAAATCAAGTTTCATCCTCAGACAAGCAGTAAAGGAGGAAAATTCAGCCAGTTGATTATGCTTTTAGCTTACTGCTGTCCTGGTCTGAAGAAATTATTGGTCCATTGTTTAAATTACTAAGGACAGCAAGGTATTTGTAAATTATCTTACAATAAACAACTTACAATAAGAAGAAAAAAGGGATCCGAGTAATTCTTATCATTTGGTAAGTTTTGCAAACACTAGACTAGGTGATCTGTGAACTACCTGTCCTTCCAGCTCTGATTCTATAGTATCTGGATATTTCATAAGGATGTTCTAAAAACATGCACAACTATAATGGTTAGCATGTGTTATTAGACAAAATTAATAAACATATTAACAAATATGCCCATCTCCCAATCCCCAATACCATTCATACCTTTTAAACACCCATGAAAACATTCTCCTAAGACCTAGATACTAGGCAAGTGGAATACTTTATTTGGTGGTGAAAACAAAAGTTCTTAATATTAAACTCTCAGGACATTAATATGGAAGGACTTGTGTTATAGGAAGAGAGAATTGTACACCTAATATTTTAAGTGAAAACTATACACTGCATTCTTTCCTTGAAGAACAACATTATCTGGTGATTCCACCTGTTCCTAGCTAAGAAATAGCTAGAAAACAGTCTGGCTAAGTCCCTAGCAGCTATAAAACTGCTCTGTAATACTGGAATGCAACTGTTTCAAAGCTAAAAGCAAAAAGCAAAAGAACAATAACTGGTTACTAATGCTTCAAATTCAACAGTGTAGACAACTAGGTGGCTAAGAGTCCCCAATATGTTAGAAAGGTTTTATCAGGTAAATCAAAGCCTGTAGAATGCTTTCTGCACACAAAGGTAGCAACCTTTAATTTAGCCCTTCCTTCCGCTACACCATAGACCACTCCTCTAAAATTCTCATAATCTTCTAATGGACTTTACTTGTATTCTTTTATTTAAATTTATAAGTAACAAAACTAACAAAAAGAAAAAGAGAGAAAGCCTGATTGCATGGAGTGCAGAGGGGCAGAGCTGCAAAGGATGCTCGTGAGTGACCAATTATCATATAGGTGGCTACAAAAAAATGTAAATAAAGTCAAGATTAAAACACAAAACTGAGTTTGAATCACCCTTGCCACACAAACAGATAAAGAACTAAGAGTAAAACATTACTACATACTTTAGCTATTAGAAAAACAGTGCAGAGTAGCCCCCTAAAGCAGTACATACTGGTACACTAGGTTAGTATAAACCATGTTCCAAATGAATCTTGATGCTTGAGGTGGAAATACTCATTAGTTACATGTAGGAGCACACAGGCCAAAAAGTGATTTGCTTTAATGGCAAAAGTGGGAGCACCAACTATTATGTACAACATCACAGAAGCATTGAGTTTAAAGTCAGATATATACTTAAATACATTTCTGGGTCTGAAGCCCAACAAGCTCTGAGGCAATGTTTTGACCAAACCTTACACTCAATTAAAATAGAAATGTAAGATCAGGATCCAGGGGGCCAGCATAATAGTGTGGTTAAGAGCACAAGGTTGGCTGTCACACCGACCTGAGTTAAAATCCCAAATCAACACATTACTGTGTGACCTTGAACAAGTCATTTAAATTAAACCTCGACTTTCTCATTTGTAAAATGGAGATAATGATTCACACTGTTATTACAAAATTTAAACAAGGTGATTCATGTAAAGCATTCAGCCTTATACCTGGCACAGAGGAAATAAGCAATAATAATAAGCTAGCTGTAAAATTAGCATGATTACTGCCTTTCAACCTCAAGGAAAGCTGAGTTTCCTGGCAGCCAGACAAAAGTTCTAATCATTATAAAAAAAGACATTCACATATACTCATATAAAGATAGTTTTTCATTTCTTTCACATTACAGGAACTTCCCCCCTCCTTAGTAAAGAATACTTCAGACTAATAATGTACAACTATATACAGGAAAAGCTTCAATGCAGACATTCTTCATTAGGAAGGACAATTTTCATGATCTAACCAGTTTCGGGGAGTTAATAGTTGGTACTGTTAGGAGAAAGAGAGAAAGAGAAGCATAAAAAGTCTTCAACCCACACACCACTGTTCAATAGAGAAAAACAACAGTTGACTATTTGCATTGTTTCATAATTGAGTTAGAAAATTAAGAAGAAAGCAATCAGGTGAAATATTTTAACTCATACACAGCTGTTAGTAAGGTTAGAGTGACCAAATTCACCAAAAAAGATCAAGAGCCTGGTTGGGGTTGCTCAGTAGTTGAGCATCAACACATGAACCAAGAGGTCAACGATTCAATTCCTGATTTGGACACATGCCCAGGTTGAGGGCAACCCACTAGGGGACATGCAAAAGGCAAGAGGATGTTTCTCTCTCATAGATGTTTCTGTCTCTATCCTTCTCCCTTCCTCTCTCTCTAAAAATCAATAAAAACATATTTTTTTAAAAAGATTAAAAAAAGGTGAAAAATCAGTTATTCCCGGAGTTTAAGTAACACCTGCGCACTCTACCCTTTTAAGATCATGGCTCAAATTTCCCAACTGCAACTTTTTCCATTCTTCCAAATATGCCACTAGCTTGAATGTACCTTTAATTTGTACTATCTCCTTAACTAAGTACATTACTCTGGTTAAGGACAAAAATAAAATCTTGTGCATTATTATTTTTCTAGAATTCAAGAGAAAATATTACTACTTCACTTACTTACGGAATATATTTAAAAAATACTGAGAGGTCATTTGGGGGAGGGGAGGTGAGAGGAGTTCCTCATGAAAATAAATCAGTCATAGGAAAACTGTTCAAGGACAACCAAAACCAAATTTCAAAAAAAAATGCAATTTTTAAATTTTGAGTTAGGAGCAGGCTTTAATGGGTTGTGAGGTACAGAACTAAATTCTCAAAGAAAAAAGATACATAAGTGAATTAAAGGCTTCTGCAGGGAGTACACACTGCTACCAACCCATCAGATGTGCAAAAATTCTTAATAAAAAAAATAGAGAATAAATTCTCTGTATCAATATTGGGAAATTTAACAACAGAAAGAAAATAAAGTATTTCATAGGCATTTTCAAGCATTTAAAGATATCTTCCTGTATTACAGATATTACTACAAAATGAAAGAAGAGACTGGTTAGATGGTCTAATTAACAACTCGGCAGTGAAAGAATAATGACATGGCCAAAAGACGCTCTGTCACCTAGAGATAATGGACAGTTTCTGTTTACTGTTTAAGAACCCAGAAGAATCTCCTCCTGCTTTTAAATGCAAATTACCAATCTCAGAAGCACATTCTGCTCTATTCCTTTATCTGAAAATTACTGCAATGTGATCCTGTTCCAGAGAGGACCCCATTCAGGCAGGAAAATGGAATTAGGACAACCACACACTCAATAAGTGTGTTGAGATCATGGTCACATACAATGAGCTGTCACCCTCACACGTGGTCTTTTTCAGTGGAGAGACCACTATCTGTGATCAAAATTCTATTTGAAGAAGGAAAACTTAGTTTTGAGGACTATCAGGTTTTTAAAGTTTATATAGACATTTTAATATGTTCATATACACTAGCATGACAGCATTTTAAAACTGGACATCCCTTGGTTTTCAAATAACGACACAAGCTATTTAATGGAAACTTTTTTAAAGGCAGAATTTCAGTAATAATGGTATGGTTTGCTATTTAGTTGTACATTATATGGTAAAACAAACAAACAAAAAATACCACAATGCAAGAAAGGTGAGCACCTCAGACTCCGCACTTCTCTTCCCTGTTAAAATTCCCAAGAACAGTGGATGCTGACTTGGAGACATACTGCAATTTAATGTACCAGATGGTCAAGGTTAAAAAGAACACGTTTACACCAGAAAAACTCAAGGAATAAACAAACCATAATAAAGGGATTCATCCCATTGTTAAAGGTTATAGTTTTCTGCCAAAGCCACACTTGATTTGCGAAATTTTATTCGATGTCAGGTAAATATAAACAAAGAGTAAAGAATGCTAGACAAGTTATAGCCTCATAAAAGGTTAACTTACCTCTAGTCTTTCCAAGTTATATATTAATAAAGAACTTTAGTGTTTTGCAAAACCTCTTTTCTAGCTAAGGCAAGTCACATCCAAATGAGTGAATTTTTTTGGGGGGTGATACTGATTTATCCCACCCCCTAGCACCCAAGGCAGACCTCAATTTTCCTTCCCCCACAGGTCACCCGGCAACCAGGCACAGAAGCTATTGAAAATGCACTTCCAATCTCTGAAACGTCAGTGAATGTTTAAGGAGGAGGAAAAGGATTGTATTGAGTTTAGAAAAGCTATTTAAATGTTTTGCCGAATGCCTGCGATTAGTACATGCCAACCTAATGGCATAGCATGACATTAGCCGCCCCCTCCTTTCGTCCACCCACCCAGAACCATAGCAATGAATGCAGCAGAGCACTGAAGACCAGAGAGCCGGAAGAGTATCATGCACAGAAAATAGGAAGCCTGCGTTTTTTACACGGGAAAAGGCAAGTGATGGCAGTCTTGTGCTTTTAAAGAACCTAGAAGCGCTTACTAGTTCAACCCATCCCCCAATCCATGCCACCCTTTCAACTTTGTAATTAAAAGAGAGGAGAAATTCCGGTCAACTCGCCTTGGGGGTTGGTCTGAGGGTTGAGGACTCAAGCAGGGAGGAGGATGGAGAGAGAGAAAGAGCAAGCCAATGAAAGATACCAAAATTTCCCACCTTTCTTAAATTCTTCCAGCATAGCGTCCAACTTGGTGTCATTGAAAACAAAGTGCAAGGGGTGGTTATAAAATTTAGTGATGGTTTTCAGGGGAGTACAGTCATCTGGATCCACGAAGGCCAAGTCTTTAACAAAGAGGAGGTCCACAATGTTGGAGCGCTCTCCCTCGAACACGGGGATGCGCGTGTAGCCGCTCTCCATGATCTCCGACATGGTGTTGAAGTCCAGAATGGCTTCCCCGGTGATCATGAAGCAGTCCCGGAGGGGAGTCATCACGTCCTCCACCGTCTTGGTGCGCAGCTCCAGCGCCCCTTGGATGATGTTCAGCTCCTCCTTCACGAGGTCGTTGTAGGGGTCTGTGACCCGCAGCATCTCCAGCAGCTTTTCCCGGTTGTAGACGGTGCCTATCTCCTGGCCCAGGACGCAGTCCAGCAACTTGCTGACTGGGTAAGAAGCGGGGAAGGTCATCATCATGAAAAACTTGGTGAGGAAGATGGTGTTGGCTCCCACGGCCAGGCCGTGCCGGGAGCAGATGGCCTGGGGCACGATCTCCCCGAAGATGACGATCCCGATGGTGGAGACCACCACGGCCACCAGGCCCGAGCCGGCGATGTCGTCGAGCAGGATGGTGAGCGTGGTGTTGACCAGCACGTTGCCCAGCAGCAGCGAGCACAGCAGGTAGTTGCCCTGCCGGCGCACGGGCTCGATGCGCTTGGCGTAATTCTTCTCCTTCTCGGTGCCGCAGTTCTGCACGATGCGCAGCTCCATCGGGTCCAGGGCCATGAGCCCCAGGTTGAGGCCGCTAAACATGCCCGACAGGCACAGGAGCAACGAAATAAAGATCACCTGCAGCCAGAAGGGCAGCAGGAACTTCTTCTCCTCGCCCACGATCATTTTGGTGTCCTCGCCGTCGTGGTAAATCCAGGTGGTCTCAGCCCACGGGGGCGGCGGAAGCCCGGCCACCCCGGAGCCGCCCTTGCCCCCGACGGTGCCACCCGCGGACCCCGGGCCGCCGGTGCCCAGGGCCGGCGTGGACAGCGATGTGCACAGGTAATAGGACTTGCTCTTCTCCATCTTCCGCAGCGGTTTTATTTCTATCTCAATGATGCCCGAGGTCCGGCGGTTGAGAATGATGTGGGGCAAGATGATGATATCTGACGTGCGGATGCCGCAGCGCTGGGGGCCGCTGTCCGGCTCCGGCGGCGCGGGGCCCCCCAGCCCGCGCTCGCCGGGGCTGTGGCGCCGCCGCTCGTGCTCGGTGAAGGCGATGCGGGACCACGTCTCGTTGTTGATGTTCTGCCCATACACCCGCAGCTTGACCCGAGTCCGCTCGCTCACCCGCAGCGCCCCCCCTTCCATGAACGACACGTCGTTCGTGTCCTCCAGCCGTAACCCGATGATCACCGTCTCTTCGTTCTCGCCCGCCGCGGCGCAGCCTCCCGCGCTGCAGCAGCAGCTCAGCAGCAGCAGCGGCAGCAGCCGTTCCGCCGCCGCCTGCAGTACCCCCCGGCCGCGGGCGCTGAGGCTGCGGCGCGCCGCCATCTTCCTAGTGGGCAGTGCGGCGGCTGCCTGCCCGCCCGCCATCTTTACTTCGGGTTCACAAGAGCCACAGCCAATCATAGGGTGGCTGCTGTAGCTGCGGCTTCATCCTTCCCACCCGGCGGCGCGAGTGCAGGCACCGGCCCCTGAACGAGACTGCAAGGGAGCGTCTGCACCCAGTGCTCAGCAGTCCGCCTCCCTGACTGACACTGGCCCGGCCTGGGCCGGCTGAGGAACCTGCAGGCTCGCGGGTGGGGGGAGAGGGAGGAGACAGCGCCAGGCGCTGCCACGAGAGGCAGGCTGACCAGCCACTCAGGAGCGGGCGCCCGCCCTCCCAGCCAGGGGGCTGGAATGGGGGCGTGGCCGCGAGCCGCGCCGCGGGCCAATGGCAAGGCAAGGGGCGGGGAGTTGAGGGCCACGGTGCTCAGCACGCCAAGTTTCCTACTGAAAGGCGCGTGACTCTTGTGTATGTGCGAGGGGAGGAGGTGTGGCCGGCCGGCCCCGAGAGCCAGTCACAGAAGAGAGCTGTCTGGGAGGGGCGGGGCCTCCCGTCCCACTGCCAATGAAAAGGGGCGGTCCGCGGGTTCGCGGTTCCCTGAGGAGCCTCAGTAGTAGAACGCGGTACTTGGTTTAACTCGGTTCGACTGAAGTCGTGAGGCGCGAGGCGGCTGGTTACTCGCTGCACCGGGTGAGAGCGCCCCAGTGCTCGGTGCCGGTGAAGAGAGGGCTGCGCCTTCCTGCCCCAGGAGCCCACTAGGCACGGCTTAAGATGCACTTTAGCCTAGAATGAAGCCGGGGCACCGGCCGCGTCCCCCTCCTCTAGTCTTACACGCCGCTCCATCCGAGACTGGCGGCGGCCGGGTGGCCCCAGCACCGCACTGACCAGCTCTTCGGGAGCCTTTCGCTTCTCCCCTAAACGACGCGCGCACTCTGCAGCTCGCGGTCAGGTGCCGCCACCTGCCGGCCGCCTGGTTGCTCTGCAACGCTTTCCATGAGTGCCCCAAACCCCCGGAGGGTGTGCAACGCGTGGGGCTAGAGTTGAGCAATTTCCCCATCTTCCAAATAATCTACTGATAGTCTTCCTGAAAGTATATATTCCATGGACCCCATCGCACACTTACTGAAAGGGTAGGACCCAGGAGTCTATTTCTAACAGGCACCAGGCAAGTCTGGGAAATGGGAGGGAGCAGACACATGAGGGGTCTATTTTTTTATGTTTTTTTTTAATTGATTTTAAAGAGGGAGGGGGAGAGAGAGAGAGAGAGAGAGAGATGTGAGGGGACCAAACATGAAACCAGAGCATGTGCCCTGACGGGACTGAGCCACACCTGCCAGGACTGAAGGCACATTCTTAATGCACTGCCCACACTGTACTAGGTTCAACATCGCTCAGCAGAAAAAAATCCTGAAGACCTAGCTCCCTGGGATTCCCAAGCCCACTGCGTCTGGAGGAGATATGGTAGCAGAGTAATTGACAATTGATCTTTTTCTTGCAATTTTAACATCTAAAAAATAATTGTTTCCTTCCTTTTTTTAAAAATTCTGCAAGCACATTTTCTTCCCTTTTTGTAAACCAGTCAAACATTTTATCAATTTCTGGGAGGGATGACTGCAGTGGCCTTCTAACTGGTCTCTCCTCTTCTACACCTGCCCCCTTACCTTCTCAACCCAGCATTCAGGGGTCGTGTTAAATCAGATACTGTTTGCTCCCCTGTCTGAAATTCTCCTCTGGATTTCCCATCTCGTAGGAGTAAAAGCCACAGTACCTACATTTTCTGACAAGGCTCTAAGGATCTGCTGCCTCCTTTTACTCCTCTGACCTTATCACCTGCTGCTCCAGCAAATCCTGGCAGTTTCTCATTCTCCCTGGGATGCTCCCCTGGGAGCCTGTGCACTTGCTGTTGTTTCCTGTGCCTGGGACTCTCTCCCCCCAGACGTCAGCATAGCCCCTCGGTTCACCTCCTTTAAGACTACTCAAAGGCCACTTTTTCTTTTTTCTTTTTCTTTTTTTTTTGAGGATATGTTTGTTTTTGTAAATTGGTTTTTAGAGAGAGAGAAACATCGATGTGAGAGAGAAACATCTATGGGTTGCCTCCCATACATCCCCTAACATGCGATCCAACCCTCAACCTGGATATGTGCCCTGACCAGGAATCGAACCCAAGACCCTTCGGTGCATGGGATGATGCTCCAACCAACCACACCAGCCAGGGCCAAAGGCCACCTGTTTTTAAACTTGTAAACAAACACTCCCTGTACTCCATCTCTGTCTTATTTTCCTTAATTTAGTTTATTATGTCTTCTTTCACTAGAACTTGAGCTTCCTGAGGGCAAGGATTTTGTCTGTTTTGTTCACTGTCATATTATCAGGGCCTATGACAATGGTAGATGTTCGAAACAATATATGTAGATTGTTAAAGAAATGAAAGAGCCTGGCTAGTTTGGCTCAGTTAGTTGAGCATCATCCCATGCACCAGGAGGTCACGGGTTCGATATCTGGTCAGGGCACATGCCCGGGTTGCTGATTCCATACACAGTAGGGGTTGGTGCAGGAGGCAACCAATGGATGATTCTATCTCTCCCTCTCCCTTCCTCTCTCTGAAATCAATTTAAAAAACACGTAATTTTATTTTTTTGTTAATCCTCACCCAAGGGTATTTTTTCCATTGATTTTTAGAGAGAGTGGAAAGGAGGAGAGAGGGGAAAGAGAGAGAAATGTTGATATGAGAGAGATATGTCCATTGGTTGCCTCCCAACAGGGGCCAGGGATCAAACCTGCAACCCAGGTGCATGCCCTTGACCAGGAATGGAACGCACAACCTTTTGGTACATGAGCCAATGCCCTAACCACTGAACACACCGGACAGGGCAAAAATATATATTTTTTTTTTAAAGAAATAAAATAATTTTTATTCTGATTATTTCAAGTAATGTCCCAATTCTAGCTTCCAGGCTTTCAGCTTCTGGTGCTGCTTCCCTACCCCTAATTCTCATACTACTATATTGAAAAATACGTTCATATTTTTAAAAAATGTATTCACAGCCCGGCAGGCATGGCTCAGTGGTTGCATGTTGACATATGAACCAGGAGGTTACAGTTCAATTCCCAGTCAGGGCACATGCCTGGATTGCGGGCTCGATCCCCAGTGGCGGGCATGTAGGAGGCAGCCCATCAATGATTCTCTTTCATCACTGATGTTTCTATCTCTCTCTCCCTCTCCCTTCCTCTCTGAAATCAATAAAAATATATTTTTAAATGGATTCACAGACTTGGCATGCATTTATAAAAATAACATTATTGAAGGTTAGAAGGGAAAAGTGGAGCTTTTTAGGAATATCTGACAAAGGTTAAGGATAGATATGTTCCTTCGAAGTCAGCTGATTGAAAATGAAACTTTTAACTTCATAAAAAGTGTGAGTACAACTGTGTTTAAGGGAGCTGAGAGGGAAGATGATTAAAAGCTTTCAAATGCTGAATGCACACTTTTGGGATGAGTGTGGAGAACGGGGTGGGGGAGAGTTTGCCAAACCTACAGACATTTCCTGTGCATTTCAGAGAACCCTAGGATGGTCAGGAAACTGGCATCCAGCAATTGAGAAGCAAGTTAGAAATTCAGGACTCCATAGCAAATTTAGGGCCAAAAAATGTCCTGGATTTCCCAGCAAGTTAGAAATTCAGGACATTTTACAATATAATTTACAATATAAAATAAACCAAATTCAAACCATATAGGGGATTGCTGAGTAATGTTTATACTGGGTAGGGGGATCATATTGGTCATGTACAGCCAAGTAATTTTTCCTTAGCAAAGGGGATCTGCCTTCAAGTTTGGAGGCTTTTTAGCTGAAAGAGTTACCCTTTCTTTAGTGAGGGGCTGCTGCTGCAGGTTTATGGTGACTTCCAGGGGCTTCCAATCTATCCATCTGGATGAACGGAGGACAAAGGCAACATTTTCTTCTAGGGATCACTTTTTCAATCTGGAAGAAAAAATACACAATAAAAACCTGAATTCTGAGCATATTACACCTCCAAAAGACCTATAGAAGGTCCAAGATTGCTAAAATGATTGCTGCGGATATCTAATCGTAGGTAGGTTCTGACTTTGACCCTAAGCAAGTCATGTAGGTAAAGCCAGAACCTCCTAGCAAACACCTTCCCCAACATTCTCTCTAGTTCTCTCTTCCCTCTCTCTGGCCAGAATCCTTCACTGGATACTAAAGGGAAGAGTGGCTGTTTAATTTCCTCGTCTGCATGGATAAACTCCCAGGTCCACAGTCAGGGGTCTGGGAAGGCATGGCATCCAGACCTAAAAGTCTTTTAGTTAGCTGTTAAAGATTGCAAGTAAAACACCAAATGGCTCTATCCACATTTGTTTTTCATCATAAAGCTCTGATTTTATAAAGCAGCATCACCCCCCGAAAATCACCTAGTTGTGGAAAAATAGTCAAAGTTATTGCTTCAACGGTGACATTGTAATCGCACCAAAGCACAAGGTCCTCTGAGGAAAATGGGAATTGGGCAAATGCTGGAGTTACCCGAACATTCCCTGGACTCAAATCTGTTCCCCTGAAGCAACAGTGACAAACATAAAATAATCCACAGTGCCATTTCCCTTCTCTTGAGGACTTTTCAGGCTTGTTTTGGGCTTTCCTATTTCCCTCCTTTTCTAGATATTTGCTAGAAATAGTCACTGGGGAAGGAAGAGGGGGAAAACAACAACGACGTGGATTTGACAGAATTAAGAGAAAAGCTCCCTCTCCTGAGAAAGGCCCAAGCTCCTCAAGAATCTGGAGTCTGGAGGCTCAGGTGGGTGTGAGCGAGCCACCCTGCCAATGGCAGGTTGCCCGTTGCCACTTCTGGCTCTGCCACCTCTTCCCACTCTCCCAGGACACCTGGCAGAACCTCATGCCCCAGGAAGCCTGCTCATCCTGAACCTCCCACTGGCCAGCCCCCAAAAGGTCTCCTGTACCCTGCCCAGTGCACTGTTCCCCACTTCCTTCCTCACTGCCCCCTTGACCTTCTGAGATATCAGAGAAAATGTTCTGCTGCTACAAGTGCACTGCTTGCCCTGCTCTAGGACACCTATCTTCCTGATGCAATGCCCTGCAACTTCGGGATTTTCTAGAATCTTTTAGGATGTGCTTTCCACTGCAGGTCCATCCCAGTTCCAGTCTCCAGCTCAGCCCTGGACAAAGGTGTAAGAAAGGTCCTGAGCTCGATTATCCTTATCATTATAATTAAAGCACTCAACCCAGGATGTGATTTTAGGGAAAGATTTCACTTACATAGTCATCTTTAATGTTGAGAGTGGCAGAGCCAGAAGTGGTAACGGGCAACCTGCCATTGGCAGGATGGCTCCCTCACACCCACCATGTAAATATTACCCATTCAATAATCTAAATTTAAAAACACATATGAGGCCCTGGCTGGCGTGGCTCAGTTGGTTGAGCATTGTCCCATGTACCAAGAGGTCACCTGTTCAGTTCCTGGTCAGGGGACATGCCTGAGTTGCAGGCTCAATCCCCAGTAGGGGGCATGCAGGAGGCAGTCAATTGATGTCTCTCTCTCATCAATGTTTCTCTCTCTCTCTCCCTTCCTCTCTCTCTAAAAATCAATAAAAACATTTTAAAAACCACATACGGGGAGTGAGGAAGAAGTTGAAGATAAGGGAGACTCTGGCAGGAGGATGGGAACTAGAAATGGGACCACAGGGGAAAGAACAGATATGAATGGCCAATTCTGAGCCCTCCCATACGACTCAGACTTGCATGGGTCTGATACCACAGCTTTAAGTTATAATTAGGACTCCAGACATAAAATGCCAGTTTCCCAATACCAGCTGACTTCATTTCCCTGGTCTTTTTTTCTACATCCTCTGAAGCTGAAGCAAAAATTCTACTCCAGTAAGAAGTCAAACTCCCCATGTATAGATAAACAGTATGTCAGACCTCAGTGGAAAAAAATCTATTTTTAGTTCCTCTAAGATACCTATTTGCTTGTTTTCTTTTAAACATCACTAACCTGAAGATTTAACTTATTTCTCCCCACTTATTACTACACACCTCAATTCTCTGCTTCCTCTTTAAATTTTAAATAAAGTTTGTATCTTATTTCTCACCCTATTTTTTGTCCTTTATTCATTCAATCATTTTATTAATATGTATTATATGATATGTACTATATATCAACTAATTCATTATATCTAATAAGTGTCAAGCTTTGTACTAAGGCATTGTATCAGAGGTTACCCACAAAATGTACTGTAAGAAGATTAGGAAACGTACTAAATAACTCCATAATACAGGGTAAAAGATCAGATGTCTTAAAAAGAAGTACAAATAAAGTGGAGGAATTTAAAGTTTTATGGTTTTTGAGCTCCTTGACGAATATGCAGATGTAAGAGCTATTCGAAGAAGGGTATCTTAGTCTTCTTGAGCTGCCATAACAAAATGTCATAGGCTAGGTGGCTTACACAACAGAAATTTATCTTCTCACAGTTCTGGAGGCCAGAAGTCCCAGATCAAGGTCCTGCAGGGTCTGTTCCTGGTGAGAGCTCTCTTCCTGGCTCACAGACAGGGCCTTTCCTCTGAATGTGAGTGTAGAGAGTATAAGCTCCCTGGTGTCTCTTCTTATAAGAACCCTAATCCACCCTTATGACCTCATTTAACCTTAATTACTTTCTCAGAGGCCCTATCCCCAACTACAGTCACACTGGGGTTAGACTTCAACATATGAGTGGAGAGGGGGACAGAAATATTCAATCCATGACAAAGGGATTGAGAGAGAAGAAAGGGGAAAAGGCATTCTGATGAAAAGAAGGGTGAGGTTGGAAAGTGAGCAGCATTTTTGGAACACCATGTGGTTGAACTTGGTCCTATATATTCCCTGAAGAAGAATAGCAAGAATAATGTTGGAAAGTTGGTTGGTGTTGGTGGGTGGTGGTTTGAATGCCAAGTTCAGGAGTTTAGATCTCATTCTGTAGGCACTAAGGAACTATAAAACTTCTAAGTAGAAGAGCTCTGTTATAGGAAGATTCACTGACAGACACCAATGCACTGATGCTGGAGTCCTGCCATTTAGGGATTTAGGAAACTCCTGCCATGGTTTACAAAGCACTTTCTCATATATTATCTTAGACTGGCCTTCACAATTAGGACTAAAGGATACACCACTTCTCAAGACACATGTAGGACAAAGGAACAGAGATAACTCTCCTGCCAAAGAATACCAAGAGGGGACACCATACCCTATGTCCAGGAAGTCCACACCTGAGTCATAGCTACTAACACTGGTCTGTACAGCAATCATGAATCTTAGATCGAACATAGGTTTCTCAGACTCCTAATCATAGGTCAGACTTCCTGATATCTTTTTAAAATTTTTTGAGATATAATAAACATACATATGCATAAAAAAAGTGCAAAAAACATGTATATACTAATATACAAATACAAAAGCCTAAGCCACCGGCGACTGGCCAACTGGCCAGTAGCTATGATGCACAATGACCACCAGGGGGCAGACACTCAACGCAGGAGCTGCTGAGCTGCGGTAACTTGGCAGCTGGTGACACACCTGGAACCAGGGAGGAAGGAGCCAGATTCCGGGGATCCAGGACCCCTCAGGGGATGTTGGAGACCCAGTTTCAGCCCAATCCCTGCAGGCCAGGCCAAGGGACCCCACCAGTGCACGAATCCGTGCACCCGGCCACTAGTGTATATAATTTTTAAAAACTCACCATATAATTTATCACCTAAAACAAAGCCCATTTGAGAGTGAAAAAAATGTACTATTAATAATTAACCTAGTTTATGCCTTAAACTGGGACAGTCCCAGGCAAAGATTAGGTTCACTTTATAATAATTTACAATGATAAAGTTACAATGATAATCAAGCAAACCCCTATTTATCACTTTCAGATCACACCCCTCTCCTCCACCTTAGATATAACCATTATCCTTACTGTTATACTATTTCCCTCTTTATTTCTATATTTTTTTAAATTTAGGAATTCCAGTAAGAAGAGCAAGGACAGCCAAAACTGGTTTGGCTCAGTGGATAGAGCATCGGCCTGCGGACTGAAAGGTCCCAGGTTCGATTCCGGTCAAGGGCATATACCTTGGTTGCGGGCACATTCCCAGTAGGAGGTGTGCAGGAGGCAGCTGATCGATGTTTCTAACTCTCTATCTCTCTCCCTTCCTCTCTGTAAAAAATCAATAAAATATGTTTAAAAAAAAAAAGAAGAAGAAGAAGAGCAAGGACAGCCCTAGCCAGTTTGGCTCAGTGGATAGAGCATCCCAGTTTCAATTCCCTTGGTTGCAGGCTCCTCCCCAGCCCAGACCCTGGTTGGGGTGTGTGAAAGAGGCAACCAATCAATGTGTCTCTCTCACATTGATGTTTCTGTCTTTCCCTCTCTTTTCCACATTCCCTAAAAATCAATGGAAAAATACCCTCAGGTGAGGATTAACAACAACAAAAAGAAGAGCAAGGATAAACCCTATAATACAATAGCAAGGAGTCAGAAGACCTAGTTCTAGTCTTGATTCTAACACTCACTGTCCTCCCATCATGCAAGTCACTTAAATAGCCTCAGCCTTGGTTTTCTCTTCTGGAAAGTCAGAAAAACACAGCATTGTGAGGGAGATGTGAGGAAATTATTTTCAGGAAAGAAACAACTTGGGACATTTGGTTTGGTTCATATCACAATGAATCTTCCTCATCACCATGAGAAATTACCATTTTTAAAGGATTGCATCCACTTCACGGACTTCTGTTATTATTTAAAAGCAAAAATAAAAATACCTCCTTCACAATATTTGCCTAGTTCTATCCAATTGAAAGGAATAATAAGGTAATAAGAAAAAGACAATAAGGACAGTTAGTAAAAGATTTACTACTGAGCGGAGAAGCCACACAAGTCCTCCTGCCCTTGCTGTGCAAACCTTTCCTCTTTAGCAACTTGACCTTTTGAGGATTTGCTTTCCAGAGGATACTCATTTAATATTCACAAAGAAACTTATGTGATGGAAGCTTGTTAACTCTGGGGACAGGAGATAAACTGTCCAGGCCACCTCACCTGACACAATTAGGCTCTGAGTTAATGTCAAATTACCATAAGCAGCCCAGCATCTTTGGTTCCCTCCTGTGAGCATTCCCTGCAAAGCTCCACGTGCCCTTCTTGGCTTCTGCTTGTAATGAATTAAATATATGTCAGAATCATAGAGTAAGCCATTGACCTGCCATCATTTGAACTATAAAAAAATTATTTGTAAATTTGATTAAACACTGCTAATTCTGATCCTAAAACAGGGCCACAAACTCAAAAGGTCAGAAAAGTCGACTGGGTGGGGATGGTGACAAATTGTCTAAAGGGACATGTCCTGCTTGAAGGGGAAGCCATTACTCACTCTGGCCATGACAGTTGTGGCAGAAATGCAGGGTCAGTGATGCCAGCATTTCCAGTTTTTCAAGAGAAGCCAGCAATTCATATTTTATGAGAAGCCTTCTGATTTATACATGTGGGCAACTAGACCAAACAATTTTTAAAACTCTATGACCTCTCCAGAACCTAGACCACATAAATCTGTTTCTGAGCCTGGAAGGGGACACCCGCATTTTACAAGAGGGAACGTGAACCCTCAAGTAGGGGAATGAGTTTGTTATGGGCGAGTGACCGGCTCAGCAGCAGAGCCCGGTCTAGGAAGAAGCCCTGCTTTCTGTCTCCTGCCTCCTTTTTCATTCCAAGAATGACAAGAAGGTTAGTGGCTTTAGGCCTAGTTTTCAAAGTTAGTAGACACCAGTCTGGCTTACCGTGCACCCAGCCGTTGTTGATTTGATTCTCTCTGGCTTCTGGACAATGTAGATGAGGCAATGGAGAAGCATCAGGGCAGAACACTTTTTGTTCCAAATGTATTTTCCTCTCACCTGGAGCCTACCACTGCCCAGTGGCTCTGCTACATGAAAGGAGAGGCGTGTTCACGTTGGGGAAGGGGATCGGGATGGTAGTCAGTCCAAGACAAGCAAGGCTCACTCAGCGGGGAGAAGATTAAGTACAAAACTTACGTTCACATAACACTCCCATTAACCTCAGTGGGAGGCGTGCTTACAGGAATCGCAGGGTCAGCAGTTGAAAAGAGACTGGAATGACGCAGTAAAGCTCAAGTCATAGGTGACTGTCAGGATTTTTTAATTGCAGCTTCCTATTTGCAAAAGACTCGATTTTTATAATCTAGTGTGTTTTCCCTCTACTGACTCTTGGGCAGGGTCTACAAAAGAAGCCTTGTTTTCACCCAAATTGTGGTGTGTGGTTGAAGAAACTTGGCAAATCACAGAAGTTAGGACAGATGCCAACAAAGTTTAGAAAATATGCTTAACTATTTTTGTCCCATTGCCCCACAGGGTTCATAATATTCCATTGTTAGTGATCCTTGCCTAGGACAGTGCCTGAGACATTCAAGGAGGTATTTAATTAATATTCAGTGAGAAAATGAAATAATGGACGGATAAGTTCACAATCTTTGTCAGATGAGTTTAGTCAACCCCCCAGCCTAATAAAGCAGAATTACTGACTATTTTGGCTGCTTCCTTGGAGCCATTCAAGGAAAGGCCAAGAATCAACCAGAGGAGCAGGTTCTGCTACTGACTTGGCAAAGAGCCATGCCCTTTTCAGCTATGCATGGCTGGAGGGGCTGGAGGTGGGAATGGGGGTCCTGTCCAGGCCACTGCTGGGCCTATTCATGTAGATAAGCTGAAAAGTCTCTGCAGGTTTCCATGACTTTTAAATAAACCCTCCCTCTGTGATAATGAAGCACTGAAAATACTATTTTGATACAATAATCAATTAAGAGAAAATTTGCTCCTTAAACCCTTTAAATCCAATATCTTTGGAAAGGGCTTATGCCTAGGAAAGAATTGACCCCTGTTTCTGTATCTCTAATGTTAGTAAATATGTTAAAATGTATAAACAGATTGCAAAAGGTTAAGAAGTGTGTAATCTAGGTGGTGGGTAAATTCCTTTTGGTTTTTTAATTCTCACCAGAGGACATGCTTAGATAGAGGAAGGAGAGAGAGAGAGGAAAAAAAAAATCAATTGGCTTCAGTACGTGCTCCGACCAGGGATCGAACCCGAAACCTAGGTATGTGCCCTGACCACCAAAATCGAACCAGCAACCTTTCAATGCACAGGACGACACTCCAACCAACTGAGCCACTCCAAGTGGGCTCATTACAGTTCTTTAAGCTCTTCTGTATATTTGAAAACTGTCCAAATAAAATGTTGGGGGGAAAGTTGCCTGTTGTCGAAAGAGCTACACGCAGCTTCCTAAACCATGATCGGGCAGCAAGAGGCATCAATCACACGCTGACAGCAACCATCTAGAGCTAAATGAGCAGTAACATAAACCATGTGCCATGCACTCTTTCAAAGAACTTCATACAAATGAGAAAATAAAGGCATAGGGATGTGAAATAATTTTCTCAAGGCCAAAATGCAAAGTGGCAGAGTTGAAAGGGAAAAGGAACTTTAAAGGCTTCAAATTTTTGCTCTTAATCAGCACTCCATACTGCCTCTCATTCTTTTCTTTTTAAAAAATATATTTTTTTACTGATTTAAGAGAGGGAGGGAGAGAGAGATAGAAACATCAATGATGAGAGAGAATCAGCAATTGGCTGCCTCCTGCACGCCCCACACTGGGGATTGAGCCTGCAACCCAGGCAAGTGCCCTGACCGGGAATCAAACTGTGACCTGGTTCATAGGTCGACGCTCAACCACTGAGTCACGCCGGCCCGGCTGCCTCTCATTCTTGAAGGAGAGGTATGCTCTTTTATAAGGATTGCACATTCCTAGTTGTCTCTTTCACCTATTTTAAATATTTAATTATTTATGCCAGTTTTCTGAGCAAAACGCATATTTTAATTTTATATTGTCTAATACATGTCTTTTCTAGATTATAAGTCAAATACAATTCTTAAGATGTATATTTTGTTGGAACATAATGTATAAAACATGTTATTCTTAGGAAAAGGACAACGTGAATCTCTATTTTCCAGCCCAATCTTATCACTCGATGTCTTTTGGGGGTAACTGAGAGTTCAGAATGACAAGTAAATGGCTAATCCCTCCTTCCCCTAAATTCAGAAGAGTCTAATAAGCCAAATAACCAGGGCACTCTTTCTTTTCATTTCCCCTCTAGCAGGACCACCTTGTGCTCATGGATAGTGAAGGATGCTTAATCTCAGCTGTACCATCCTAACTAACACACATTGTGCCTGGGGAAATATTGAACTATAAAACCAAGAAAGAACTGCTTAGAATCAAGGTCACAGAGACAAATAGGCCTTAAAAGATATCATCCAGTACTTCCCTTGGTCAGTAGTAGTAAGTCAGGGTCTAAGGCCGAACACACTTAGTAATTTGAGAATTTCTCCATTTTTAACAGCTGTCCCTGTAGAATCCATCCCAAAATTTTACAAAGTCTGAAAGTTCTCATGTCCCTAATAAAAAGCTCTTGAGACATGCCGGCTCCCCCTGGGGTCTGTGCACTGAGCTCAGAGCAACAGGTTGAAATGTTCTTATTAAAACTCTTCTCCGCTTGAAGTTGTCATTAAAAATGAACTATGAGCTCCTGGTGGCAGGGATCATGGCTTAAACGATCCCTGGCTTGTCATCTTTCTGTGTCCTCCGACAAAGTCTTCAAATACAACTAGCCTTCAATTTATTTAAGCATTCTTGAAGCTTTCCTATTTTCTAATAGTGTAATCAGCCTTGAAATATTCCTCAATCTCCTTTAACTATGGAAACTAGAACTAAATCTAGTACTTTCCTAAGGTACTTTGTAAAGGAAAAGAAAACCCACCAATCACCTAGCTCTTCTTTTAAAAATTATCAAACTCTTTTCCTAATCTAGTTAGAATTTACTATAGTCAGTATGTTGTCACACTTTAGGGTGAACTGAGATCAAAGAAATGTATCGTTCATTTGTTTTCTTCATTCAACTGCCAATTTTTTAAAAGTGTTTGCTTTAAAAGACCATTTAACCCAAGAGCACTGCTACCAAACCTGATTTGGCAATCTTTTGGCACGATTAGCCCAATTTCAGTAGGAGCTTTGTTTAATGAGCAAATAAGCTGAAAAGTCCAAAAGGTGCTCTGCAGGTCAGAAGGAGTATGTTTTTCCTGAGACTCTCTGACAATTGTTATTTCTGGAGCCTGGCTTGCCCGTTGGCCAAACCTTAACACTGCTCAGTTCCACTTCTGACCACTAAGTGGCACCAGAACTTTGAATTACTTAAGATGGAGAAAAACTGCTTAACTAGTGTTTAGGTGATTTGCTGTGAACCCTTCGTTAACACCTTCTAAAAAGATTTCATTTGTTTTTATCAAATCTAGAATTTGGTGACTTTTTGCCATTTATTCTTCCTATGGTCTGTGCTATGGGAAGAGCAGGTTAAAAGACATACGTAACTCATTCCTCAGCGTCCAGCCAACGTCTTCGCAGGAGCTTTTCTTTGTGCCTCAGCAGCCTCATCAGGGGAACAATCGGGCTTTGCATTGTCAGACTTTTCTGCAAGCTCGAATGGCTCTGTGATGTGATCCTGTAAAAAGGCAACCCAAAATGGAAGGACAAGTTAAAGGTGTTTTGATGGACCCAGACGCTAATATTTCCGTTTGATTTACCTAAAAGGGAGATAAACTTTTACAATTGCTTGGGGTCCTGGAAATAGTATCAGTCATTCAGCTATAAAGGTGGCCGTCCTTTTCTGAAGATTTTGAACCAAGTTCTTACCACTTCCAAGGTGAACTTCATCCAAAGCTTCTTAAAGGCAGTCCCTGTTGGGCCAGGAGAGTTTATTTTGCTTTGTTTTGTGGGATTCCCATTTGTATGTGCCTTTTAGCCTTTAGGACCTGAGATACTGCAATGCTGAAGTTTCTTCTCTAATCTCCAGAACCAGAACCATGTGCAAGATAGAAGGCAAGTCCTACATACCGGGGCCATTAGCAATTGATGGTGTGCAGGTGCTGAGACTGCCAAGGGCCAGCAAGATCTCAGGGCAGAGTCAGTGGAGTTTTCAAAAGACAAAATGGCAATCTTTATTTTTCCTCCTTTCACCTCCAACACCAGTGCCAGTGGGGCCAGTGAAAAACCTGGCACAGAGGTCGAAACTCAAGAGCATGTACAAGCCACCTTAAGTAATGAAAATGAATTCATTAGCCCTGGCCGGTTTGGCCCAGTAGATAGAGCGTCAGCCTGTCGACTGAAGGGTCCCTGGTTCAAATCCGGTCAAGGGCACATGCCCAGGTTGCGGGCTCCATCCCCAGTGAGGGGAATGCCGGAGGCAGCCAATCGATGATTCTCTCTCATCATTGATGTTTCTATCTCTCTCTCCCTCTCCCTTCCTCTCTGAAATCAGTAAAAAAATATATATTTAAAAAAGAAAGAAAATGAATTCATTAAACATGTATTTACACTCTTACTATTTATTGTTGGTCACTGCAAACAGAAGGGTGGACACGACAGGCACAGACCTTACATTCATGAAGGGCAGTCTTTTGACCCACTCCCTTTACTGCAGTAACTACTGGTGGCCTTGCCTCTATGGCCCGGTTTCCAGCTCTCTAAAGTGAAGAGGTCTACCTGGATCTGGGCTCCCTTACCGCCGGACTAGCACCCAGCAGGGGTCTCCAAGCCAGGAAGAGGGCTGGCTATGCTGGTTGCTGCTGCCAGGCCTCACACCACTGTCTTCCCTCCTCTCAGGGCAGTGGACTTCCTGGTAGGAAGAGTTAGCCGCTCCTCTTTCTCACCCATCCTCTTCTTCACATTCCATGTCCTTTCTACCAACAGAGATAGTGATATTCCTATCACTTCCAAATACATGCTCCCAGCCCTAACTAAGGTCTCAAGACTCGAAGGGAATAAAAGGTGGGGCATCTTAGTAAGTGGTTCTTTTGAGCACCAATATCCTGTGACTCTATGAAAGTATAAATATGGAGAGTTAATACAGCAGATTATGGCGAAGAATGTCAGCTCTAGAGTCAGACATGGGTTCAAATTCACCACTTTCTAGCTGTGTGACCCTGGGTTACAAATTCATCTCTCTGAGCCTGAGTTTCTTCACCTGTAAAATGAGGATAATAACGGTTATTGTGAGGACTAAGTGACATGGTGCCTTGAACATATTAACTATTCAATAAAGATGAGGTCCTCTGGCCCGACCTGTGTGACTCAGTGGACTGAGCGTTGTCCCATGCACCAAGAGGTCACAGGCTGGATTCCTGGGCAGGGCACATGCCCAGGTTGCCGGCTCAATCCCCAGTAGGGGGATGCAGGTGGAAGCTGATCTATGTTTCTCATCAATATTTCTCTCTCTCTCTCTCTCTCCTTTCTTCTCTCTCTCTAAAGTCAATAAAAACATTTTCTTAAAGACTAGGTCCTCTGTATTATTACTACTGTTGTTTATGTTCATATATAACTACCACTACTATTAATTGAAACAAGACCATACATAACATTAGTCCTATTGGTGTCATTTCAGATTCTGCAGTGTTTTAATAATATAGTTCTTTTAATAGCAAAATACACTTTGTCAGGATTAAGGAGGAGAGAGAAGAAAGGAGAAAAAAGGGGGGGAAAAGGACTCTTAAAAAGAGGCAGCAGCTTGCATTCCTCTCTGCTGCAGCAACTAATGGGAAGCTGTAAGCATGAGCCAAGTCCCTTGCGCCACCTGCCCGCACTGTGCTGGAGGGTTTATCATAAATGTTTGCCATAAAAAAGATATGAGTGTCTTCCCCCAAGAGCACAAGGTTATTTTTCTAGGATACACCAGCTGCTTCATTCTTTAAATCTTCCTTCAGTGTCAACTATTCCCATTTCAAAAACTTGAAACTGCTCTAAAGACATTGGCACATGTGCAGGCTGAAAGAAAGAAGGCAGAATAGGAAGGAGATTGCTGGGATAAAAACCAGTCCAAATAGGAAGAATGTTACAAGCCGTATCTGAGGTCAAGGGCCCTCCTTTACGTAGCCCGCATGCACACCAGGAGGGACAGCAAAAACAGCTATGCTGGAAGGAAATGTTTTTCTGTAGAAGCCAGAGTTCCCAGGAATGTTGTGGCTGGAGGAAAGACTCCCTTTGCTTGTAACTGTAATCTCCTGACAGCTTGTGTATGCCGGTATTCAGGAAACCAGGCTACAGGAGAGTTAGAATGTTGAAAACATTTCAAAATAAACACTGATTCCAATCAGCAAGGTTTTATAATCAATGAACTCCCAAGAATTTCAAAATAGCAAAGACACATTTGTGAAATACCCGATGGACTAGTCAGAAGTCAAATTTCTCTATCTTCAAAAATATCATTGTCTTAGAAAAAGGGAAGAGTAACCATAGCAGAGAGCTCAAGAGTTTAATAAAGCAAAGAAAGAAATCACTCCTCGGCTCTACAGGTGTCTCCTATGCTTACGTGGGCTGGATTCACGCTGGTAATCGTGGCCAAACAAGAACTTTTGGGGTTTTTGGCTCTGGGATTCTTGTCTCTTATGTTTGATTAAACTTTCTCAACTACAAATTTACCATTTCTTAGAGCGATCTCTAAATAAGCTTTACTATTTTTTTAAATTTTTTTTTATTGATTTTAGATAGGAAGGAAGAGGGAGAGACAGAAACAGCAATGATGAGAGAAAATCATTGATCAGCTGCCTCCTGCACGCTCCACACTGGGGATCAAGCCCGCAACCCCAGTTTAATAAATAAAACTTTAAAAAATGTTTAGGTTTAGGAAATATGCTAAATAAAATTAGAATACTAAGTTCTATACATAGCATGCTCCCAATCTTATTATATACACAGAGAAAAAAAAACACGTAAAAGGATATATATTAAAATGGTAAAGAGGTTATTGCTGGCTATATGATTAGTAGTAATATGGTCTTTTACTTTTTGTATTTTTCCAACATTTTAACAATATTCACTTATTATTTTATAATAAGAAAAATGTTAACATTATTAAAGTAAGAACTTTTGATTTCATAGTCAGACGGACCACACACATATGACAGTAAAGGAATAACCCACAATGATGAGAACATAAGGGGATTAAGGGGCATCAGTGCTGGGACAATTGCCCTCATTTCCACACTATAGTTTTCAAAGTGTTTTCCACATTATTTATCCCGTTTAATTTTCATAAAAGCCCTATCAGCAGATTGTAAATTATCTACATTTTACAGTTTAGAAGACGACTCAAGGAAATTAATTTTCCAAGGTCATGCCACTTTTGAGAGGCAGAAGAGAAATGGAACCTAAACCTCCTGACCTAATCCTCATGTTCCCACATCTTAAAGCCTCACCCTGGTGGTGAGCAGAATGGAGCTCTGTATATGAACACGTATCTGCCTTAAAACAAAACATAACAAAACAAAAAGACACCTACCCCAGAAAACTGTGTGTCCTGCTTTCTCCTGGCAATTCAAGGCTATCAGAGATGTCACTGAAATATAGCTTCCCATCATGCTGAAACAGCAGAATTCGTCCAAACAAGGTTAAGATTACATTAATCCCAGATAGCAAAGAAAGGAATGAAGGGATAAAATCCATTTTAAAAACAAATGCAGGGGGCGGTGGGGGGGGGGGGGGATGGAAGTGCTTGAACCGACCCTGTGTGAACGAAAGGATCAAAGTTTTGCCATCCTGAAGCTGTCTTTTTGGGATATTGATTTTAAGCTGTTTATTAAGAAACAAGACTCAGAAGGACACTTTGACCTCCCCCCTTTCCTGCCCAAGAGATTCAGACAGAGAAACCTACCAGGAGCAGACAGGACAGGAAAATTCTTGCTAGACAACTCAGAAACAATGGAACACAGGGGGTATCTAGCTAACAGGCACCTGCCTGAAGCCTTGTTTACGACACTTAATTCAAATTAGGCTAAAGTGGCATTCTAAGTTTTCCCTCCTGAAACAGGTTTCTCTGTCTGAACCTTTTCTTCGGCAGGAAAGCAGGGAGGTCAAAGGTTCTTTCTGAGTCTTGTTTCTTATTAAACACCTTAAAAATCAATATCCCAAAAGCAGCTTCTGATTGGCTAAACTGGTTCCCTTCACATGCTTATGTGAATCCTCCATTCGCAGGTATTAAAAACCTGACGTTCTCCTGTTAATCTGTCTCTGTTAATTTGATGATTAGCCCAGCCTGGAAGAACTTAGAACAGTGGTTCTCAACCTGTGGGTCGCGACTCCTTTGGCGGTCGAACGACCCTTTCACAAGGGTCGCCTAAGACCATCCTGCATATCAGATATTTACATTACGATTCATAACAGTAGCAACATTACAGTTATGAAGTAGCAACGAAACTAATTTTATGGTTGGGTCACAACATGAGGAACTGTATTTAAAGGGCCAGAAGGTTGAGAACCACTGACTTAGAAGGTGGGAGGAAAAGTATAAATATTTTTTTAGCGAAGTGCCAAGATTTCTTTTTCAGTCCCCTACCTGACAGGGAGGGCAAGAGTGTCCCTCTCCTGAATAAGGATACTCAGGTCACCTAGATTTTGAGCCAAATTGAAACAAATGCAGCTCAAGGTTGTATAACTATCAGAAGAAGTCAATAGTATTCATAAACTCGTTTCCTTTAAAAAGTATACAACTTTTTGTAACGCTAGCATGTACTTTTATAACAACATGTTTTTCTCAATATTGTGCTTAAATCTCAGGCACATGAGTTAGCAGTCATTTTGAGATTTTATTTAGCTAATATCAACAGTATGGAGGTCTGGATCCTACAATAATCTTTCCTCCTCTCTTCCCCAAGCTCAACTATATTCCCAAGATAAGAGAGGTGAACAGAGTGTTTAAAATATCAGTAAACTTTCAGCAAACAGTGAGTGCAGGAAAAAAATTTCAGGCATGTTTCTTATTTGTTTCTGCCCTGATGTTTACCAGGCAAAAAATAACCTGGGGCCAGATGTCTCCATTTCTTATCCCACCTGTAAACAGGAAGTTCCTTCAGGCAGTTTACTAAGATTGTCACTTGGGCATGACTTGACAGAAAAAAGAGAAGCACAGAATTCTGTAATTTGCTATGAAAATAATATTAAAGATAACAGGTCAGTGTGCATTGTCTGGGCAGACTCAGTGGTCTTGCTGGTCTCTTGGGCTCATTGGTTGATGGTTAAGTGAAAGTAAGTTCTCTCTTGGGCTAGTGTGTTCTGGGCCAGACCAGCTCCTCCTCTACATTAAGTCAGGCCAAGTTTATCACCCTGAGAGTCAGTTCAGCAAAAACTGTCACAAATGGTGACATTTGTGTGTTCGATAGAAAATGGGCTACATTCATAACAGTAAGGAGAGACCTACATAACTCTCATTTCTGGTCCCAGCCTCTCCCCACTTCTCTATGCAGCCATGAACAAAAGTCACCTTGGGTGCCTGGAAGCCATATTTTTCCAAGTGATATTCAATATACTTTTTCGCCACTTCTACCTAAGAAAAGAAAAATATAGGTTTGATAATTAGCATTTTTTAAATACACTGGTTTCCCTCCCCCCTCAAAATTTCCTTTTACTAATGGAATATACTTCCCCCTGACTATTTTGGATAAGGATACAAGGCTTCTCTGGGCACATAGGATATGCTCCAGCCTGGGACAACTCAATGGAGCTCAATACCTGGTTTTTGCTTGAATAAGCTCTTCATTCATTAACAAAATCTTGCAGGACGGATGGCAGAAGAAAAGACCAGACTCCACTGGGTCATCATGATATTCATATACTAGATCAAACCTCTGACTCTCACCCAGCCAGTGTGGCTCAGTGGTAAAGCATCGACCCATGAACTAGGTGATCATGGTTCAATACCCGGTCAAAGCACATGCCTGGGTTGCAGCTCAATCCCCAGTGTGGGGTGTGCAGGGGGCAGCTGACCAATGATTCTCTCTCTCATCATTGATGTTTCTCTCTCCCTTCTTCTCTGAAATCAATAAAAATATATTTTTTTAAAAACACACAAAAAAACTCTGTTCTTCCAGAAGAGCCCCTAATAGCCAAAGTCCGCAGCTCCCAGAACAGAAAGCATGAGTGGCACAAATAAGCATTGCCATTTAGCTGCCTTATTAAAACCTTGAAGAGTCACATAGAAAACAACTTTATCTCAAAAGAATGCTTTTGATGATAATTTTTTCCTCCAAATCATTGTCTCGCCTGATCTTCTCTCATGTCAATTCCAGTAACATGTCCTTTCTCATAAATCATTTAAGCACATAGCAAATCTCTGCCACTTTCACTAGCCAGGTCCAAAATCCATCAGTTTTGATGGATGACCAGAACACAGCCATAATACCTGGGAAATAGAAAGTACATACATACATATTTTTTCCCCTCTAGAGACTAGAAGATGTGGAGCCACTAAATCTTATAAATCCTCCCTCCCTCCCTCTTTTTTTCCTTCCATCATTCATTCAATTTCAATTTAGGTATTTAATCTCCCCCACTAAATTGGAAGCACCATGAAGGCTGAGACTCTTTTTTACTATTGTATTGTTGGGCACTGTGCCAGGTACTAAGACAAATAAACCATCTAAAATATTTGTTGAATGAATACATTTAGGCATTAGCTGAGCATCTAATGCAGACCCAGAACTGTGCTAGTTATTGAAGAAAAAATGTAGGCTGAGATCCGTCCCCTAGATGTATTTAACTGGGGTGGTAAACCATGAGCAAATAAAATGTTTTCCATGATTTATAGACAAACTGAGTGGCACAGGCAGTCAGTCCTACAGTGATTTGGGGAAGGTGGTGCTCAGGATTGGAGGAAGCTTCACAGAGTAGGTAGGACATCAGTGAAGTACTGCATGGGCAGGATTTGGAAGGTAGAAAGGAGAGGGGAGGCATTCCAGATTGATAACTGCATGCTGGCAGGCAGAAGTCATCCTGGCAGTTCTGATAGCAGGAGGAAGGGAAAGGTCTGGCTAGAGTAGTATAGTGTGTCAGAGGGAACCAAGCTTGGTTAGGAAGGGAGAGCCAAAATACTGGAGAGTCTTGAATGTCAGCTCCAAGAAGTGTGAATGTATCCTGTGAGTAAAAGGGGGAGTGGGGGAGTCACTGGAAATTCTCAAAAAGCAGTAAGATGATCAGTGCTGTAATGGTCAGTTCTATGATAGACACGGCAGGCAGGATGGATTGGAGGAGATGGATTACTTCTCTAGAGACCAGCATAATTATTTTTTGAGAAAGCTGTTGTCTGGCGTCTCCATGGGGACAGCACAGGGCTACTTCCTCATGTACATTCTGCAGGGCTGTCCAGATGTGCTTGGGGACCCATCTGGCTGCAGTGACACAGGCCTTGGGCTGGAGGTCTGCGGATTTCTTTAGCACCTGCCTGTAGTAGGTCTGACCCAAGGGCTACGGGTGGGGTGAGTTGGGGAGAGAGAAGAAATACTGAAACTGGTGTGTGCACACCACCACCCCACTCCACCCATCCAGGCCTAGCCAGCTTTTGCTCCCCGCAAAGCTCTAAGCCCAGACTCTGCTCTGCCCCAGTCCTGGGATTAGGGTTAGGGTTAGCGCTAGGGCTAGGGCCAGGGCCAGGCCTAGGGCTCCCACTCAGCCCAGGCTCTACCTCTGATCATTCCCTACTGCTCTCAGCTGCAAGTCCTTCCAGAACCTGGCTGGAGTGGTGGTGGTTGGAGGTTGGGGGAGGGAGAGGATGGGGGCATTGCCTGGATGGGGAAAATGGTGGCTGAAAGAAGAGGGTGTAGAAGGGGTGCACTGCGATAAAAAGGTGGGTTAAAAGGCAGGTGGTAGGCCCGAGAGTTAGTGGGGGTGGTGGAGGAAGGGTCAGGGGAAGGGACTGGGGGCCAAGGGGCGGCACACTCACTGTCTCCTTGGTCTCCGGACTCCGGGACTCGAGTTCCCCGCAGCCAGCTCCAGAGACTGAGCCCACCCAAGGCCCCATTGCAGGGGAGGCAGGCTTGAGCCCTGGACCCTGGACGGCTTGCAGCCTGATGCTCCAACGCAGTCTCGCTCTGGCCCTGCTGGCCCAATGTCATCTTGGCTGTCTTTAGTCTTTCCAACCACAGAGGTTAATATTATTATTAATTTCTATATTCCTTTATTGCTGTGATTCTCATTTTATAAACTTCATATCTGACGTACATGAGCAACCACATATATAATGATCTTTGTCCATTTGGGGGATGAAGTCACTTTTTCTCAATCTATTTTTTAAAGTCCGGTTTATTGAGATATAATTTACATTCAGTAAAATTCACCTTTCTTTAGTGTACTAGAGAATTCTTAGAACAGTTCTCTTGCCCAAAAATGTTTCTTCTTGCCCTTTTGTACTATAAGCCCCTCTGTCAAGGAAAAGATACCCAAACCTATAGAAAAGTTTTATAAGAGTTTATTTGAGCCAAGTTTTTGAGGACATGCCCAGAAGCAAGATCTCAATGGATTGGGAAAATACTCTTGAGAGTGACAGTTAAAAAAAAAAGTTTTTATTGATTTTAGAAAAAGAGGAAGGGAGAGGGAAAGAGAAACACTGATGTGAAACACTGATGTGAAACATCAGTTGGCTGCCTCCTGCATGCCCACTACTGGAGATCGAGCCTGCAACCCGGGCATACACCCTGATGGGGAATCGAACCAGAGACCTTTTGGGGCATGGGACAAGCTCAACCAACTGAGCCACACTGACCAGGGGAGAATAGCAGTTTTGAGTTCCTTCTATGAATTTAGAGTCAAAGATGAGAACATAAGGAAGGTACTGAAATCCATTGGTGGTGGATTAAGGAGGCAGGAGAAAGCAAAGTGAGGAAATCACTAAAATAGATAAAAAGCAAAATGGAGAAACACACACTGCTTTGACATTGGTGGGTACAGGATACTTAATAATGAACATTTACAGTAGATAGAGATGGAATGCAGGAAACCTGGTATCGATGAGGGGTTCTGTCGCCTCCTGCTCTGGTGCCTGCAGTTGTGCCTTTAAGAAAATTACTCTGACATTTAAAGGTATGTTATCCTAGATACACAAGAACAGTGGACAGGACTCGCCTACGGCAAAGACTGATCTTTGCTAAGGACGCTGTAGGCCTGGGACATGACTACCTCCTATGGCATCCCAGTTGGGAATGTTTGATCAAACCACCCTGTGTGGTTTCTTTCAGTCTCTGCCATGTGCCTCCCCCTCCCATCACCCCCAAAACAGCTATAGATCTGTTCTCCCTCCTTTTCCAGAATAGCAGAGAGATGAAATCAATACAATATATAGCAGTTCTCAGTCAATTTTGAATTTTATTTAGGAAAGCAACTTCTGCTCAGTTCATTTTTAACCTCTAGTAATTTTTTTTATCAATTCACTGTGTCTATTGGATATTATTTTATCTTACAGAGAGTTGTATATCTTATTTCCTTTTGCGGGTTGTAACAAGCATATCTGTTCATTAGGGTAGTAAGGAGATATAGGGTTTCAAGTGAAGGGATATATAAATGCAAAATCTACTAAATAATACTCATTAATCTCATCTGCTAATAATCTTCCCTGACGTCAGTTAGTTGTTATTAAGTATTAATAGAAAGGTGCTGTACCTTTCTTTTATTTTTTTGTATCTTTAACAAATTAAACCCATGGAAAAAATCCTGTTTAAAGTTAGAATATTTCCAACTATGAAGTATGTGGGGGAAAAATGAGTGTTTTTATAGGTATCAGGGTGGTTTTTTTGCAATCACATTATGATGGTTAAAATGGTATCTTTATTATCTTGAATGGACAGATTAGTGGGAAGTTAAGGAAAGGGCTCTATCATTTCCACTTGTTCACTTTATTATATTATCTCCAACTTGTGGTTATTCACCAGAATCATTTGATAAACCTTAAATCCACTTAACCACACACAGATAAACTCAAATTGAGTTATTCCCAGTGTTCCCTCAAGTACCTAATGTACAGGGCTGATTTGGGGCCACATTGCTTATGACCATCATTCATTCTAATTGGTCAGTGCTTCAGCCACAGTGTTTTTGTTGTTGTTTAACATATTTTTAATATGTAGGTCAGTCTGCTCCGTAGACCAAATTAGAGATCTCATATTAAGCCATATTTTTTTTTCTTATTTATTTATATTGATTTCAAAGAGGAAGGGACAGGGAGAGATAAAAACATCAATGATGAGAGGGAATCATTGATCGGCTGCCTCCTGCACGCCCCACACTGGGGATTGAGCCTGCAACCTGGGCATGTGCCCTGACCAGAAATCAAACCAGCAACCCTTCAGTGCACAGGACAATGCCCAACCAACTGAGCCACACCAGCCAGGACTGATCTCTGAACTTTTTATTGGCCTCCTGCCCCCACAAGGTGTGCCCCACTTCTGCTGCCCGTAACTTTGGTGTCATTGACCTCAGATGCCACTTTTCCATCCACAATCCTGTGGGTGATGGTCTCTCGGATGGATTGTATGGAGGGGCTGTTGTCCTGGGCATCACCAAGACGGAAGTCCTCCCCTTCTTGCAGCAGGTGGGGCAGGTGGTGATCTCACACTCCAGTTTTACCCTGATGTTCAGCAGGGCCTCATACTCCTGAGCCTGGCACTGCTCCTCTGCCCAGATCTGGGCCAGCTCTGCCTCCAGGGGCAGCAGGATCTGGTTGAGCTGTTCTGTCTTCGTGACATAGTGCATCTCCACCTCCCTCAGGCTGTTCTCCCAACTGGCCTTCAGATTCCTCATCCAGTCCAGGTCGAGCTCCAAGGACTGGACGTACGTCTCAGCTCTGCATCCTCCCAGCAGCTCCTATCTCAGCAGTCTGCAAGGTGACCACTGTGGTGCTCTCCTCAGTCTGCTAGGATCAGTACTTGTCTAGCTCCTCTCGGTTCTTCCGAGTCAGCTCTTCATACTGGGCCTGGGTGTCCACCAGGATCTTCTGAGGTCCTGAGATTTGGGGCCATCCAACTCCATGGTCAACCCAGAGTTGGCAGTCTGATTCTGTAGACCATTTACTTCCTCCTTGTGGTTCTTCTTGAAGAGCAGCTCCTCCTTGAGAGCCCCCCTCTCTGTCTCCAGTGACCTTTCAGAGACCACTGATGTCACTCTCCACAGACTGGCACATGGCCAGCTCTGTCTCATACTTGACTCTGAAGTCAGCAGCAGCAAGACAGGCACTGTCAATCTGTAGAATGGTGGGGGCATTTTCCACAGAACTTGTGAAGATCTGAGCCCTCAGGTTCTCGATGATCTTGAAATAATGCCCTCAGCCCCTACCTGGGGTGGCTTCTTCCCTAGGTGTTCCTGGATTTTGCTCTCCAGGAACACCTAGTGAAGGCTGATTATCAGCCTCCAGATTTCTCTCCCTCTCCAGGTAGGAGGCCAGGTTACTTAGGCATGGCATAGTCTCCTCCTCACTCTAGATAGCCCCCTATGCCCGCCAGACCTCTGGCTATCACTGCAGCCAAGCCCCTGGACCCTCAGCTACCCCACATACCGGTAGAGTGAGACACAGAGGTCTGGGAGCCTGAGCCCCTACATAAATGCTGGCCATGCTGTTGGCTGGTCGAGCTGGTTGGTGGCTGGGGGATTGCATGGAGCCCAGGGTCCCGTGGTTTGTGGGAAAGCTAGAGCTCATGTTGTTCAGGGAGGAAGGCAAGAAGCCAAGACTCAGGTTCAAGCAACCAATGTTTTACTCTTTTTTTTTTCTCACCTGAGGATACTTTTTCCATTGATTTTTTTTTTTTTTTAGTGACAGTGGAGGGAAGGGAGGAAGGGGGGAGAGTGAGAAACATGGATGTGAGAGAGTCACATCGATTAGTTGCCTCCCACACTCGACCCTAACAGGGTTGGAAAACCTGCAACCAAGGTACACGTCCTTAATTGGGAATTTTGACCTAAACCAGCCAGGACATGTTTTACTCTTAATATGGCATTTGCTGTAAGTTTGCAACCCTTCTTTTTAAGTTATATTGAGTTTGTTTACATTTAATAATTGTAATAAATGCTTATAGAATAAATGCATAAGTGAATTTCTTCACACCTCATTTGTGTTTTGGGGGGGTTTTGGTGTAAAATATCACCCGAGGATATTTTTCCATTGATTTTTTAGGGAGAGTGGAAGAGAGAGGGAACGACAGAGAGAAATATCTATGTGAGAGAAACATCAACTGGTTGCCTCCTGCTTGAGCCCAGACTAGGGCCCGGGCCAGGAAGGAGTCTGCAACCAAGGTACGTGCCCTTGACCAGAATCAAACCCGGGACCCTTTGGTCCGCAGGCTGATGCTCTCTCCACTGAGCCAAACCAGCTAGGACTGTTTTTGGTTTTTTTAACCATAGTTAACATGAACATGTAAAATGAGGGTAAATGCAGTCTGATATGATTAGTCAATTTGATATGTGATGATACGTAATATGAACTAAATTGAACTTTTTTTTTCTTCCAGTAAAAACTTCATTTTTAAAATATGTTTTAATTGATATTTTTTTAAGAGAGAGAGGAAGGAAGAGGGAGAGAGACATCAATGAAACATTGATCAGCTGCCTCCTGCACACCCCTTACTGGGGGTTGAGGCTGCAACTCGGGCATATGCGCTGACCAGGAACTGAACCGGACCTTTTGGTGCATTAGATGACACTCAACCATCTGAGCCACATTGGCCAGGGCAAAACTTCATTTTCTTATGTCAGCTTTCTCCCAATCCATTAATAAATTAAGAACTGAACTGGAACAGGAGAGAGGTCCCATTTTAAATTCAAACAAAGTAAAGACATTCAGACTTAACTATAGACAATGGTAATGCCATTTAACAAGATTAATTCAATGTATATGTAACTGTCTACAAACATAAGGTTTTCCCCATGGCACAGCCCTACACTGCAATCATAATAATTCAACTGCTTTCGCATTTGGCAATATCATACAAATGAATTTGCTGATTACTAGCAATATTACAAAATGAACCCAGGGCCACATAATCAAGAGTCACAACAACAAAGAAACTAGGAATGCAGGTCAAGGCAGGATTTTGCAGCTGGCTAGATATGATGCAATTTGCCTGATTATCATTTAGGTATTTGCTGTAATGAATAAAGTAAGTATCTCCCAAGTTACTAGAAAAAAGGTATTACCTATCACCATTCTGTGACCAGGAAATTAAAATGTTCCCTGAATTTATAATTCAAAGAAAAAATTCTTTAAGAAGAACCATTCTCTATGTGCACAATAGAAGCTCTATTTAAGAATCACATTTAGACAATATGACATTAAAGTTCTATGGGAAAAACTAAGACAGCTTTTAATTTTGCTTTCATATCAAACTAATAGAGCACTTAAAAATTCAAGACGAGTGTGGGTTAGTCTGATTCAAGAAGTGCTTTCAAAATTCAACCACCTAGCTTCTTTTCAGGAGAAACTGTACATCATCACAAATATTTTCTAACTTAACTTTTGGAGAAGGAAATGGAAAATCAAACCCACAGCACAATGGTTGTGGTAGATATTTCCTCCTCAGCATCAGGCAAAGCCTTCTTATAAACCATTCTATTTCAACAGATGATTCAGCTGGTCCTGTAGATCCGATGACTGCTCAACACTAGAAATTAGAGAAAAAGTTTATGTAGAATGAGCAATAAAGACATCTCCGCAAATTATTTGTACTTTAACATATAAGTACTGTTGAAGCTAAATCAACATGTACATTGGTCTTCTAGGGTCCCAGAAGTTTTTAAACAACGAAGAAAAGGTTTGTAGAGCCAATTGATAGTGTAAACAATATTGCAAGGGACAGATTTAGTCCACTAAAAAAAAAAAAAAAAAGGGCTGTTTAATGATGTTAGCACATTTACTCTACTTAATGATGATCACCAATGTAAAAAGTTTTCTTAAGGTTGGTCTCTACACCGTTACTCTTAGAAAGCCTTTCCTAGTAGTGCATGCCTTTGAAATATACTGTATTCTTTATATCCCAAATGAGCTATGCCAGAGTGTCTATCAATTTAAGGGCATCTGTCTACCAGAGTTATGCACTAATCCTAGCCCCTGCAGTATAATTCCCTATAGCCTACTTCAGTTGGCTACCCACTCCCCTATCTGTGGGGTTACTTACTTCTTCTGAATAGCTTCTTGCCTAAATCAGAAAAGGAAGGAGGAAAACAAACATAAAAAAACTCAGTAGACTAGTAGAAGTTATTTACAGCCAGATATATACAGGCAGAACACATTTCCAACTTATGTCACATTCTATATTTCTGTCCATTCCATCCTAAGTTTGTGCTCATGAATCTGTTCACTACCAGAGTGCAGAGCTGCCGAAAAGATAGATTCTAAACCTAAGGAGGTAACAATATCCTATCACAGAGTGTAGGATGTAGTTTCACAAACTACATGCATGACTCAAATTTGGTTTGCAGAGTATGTAGAGTTAAATGGTCACATAGCTGATATGTACACATCCAACGAATGAACATCTAGTTATTTAAATATCAAGTTAAATTCCCAACCATACATTTCCAGAAGGTGCCTAAGTATAATATCAACAACATAAAATATAAAACAAAATTAAATAAGATGAAAAGCTAATTAAATCATAACATTATCCAAAGTTATAATGGAGAAGATGTCTTTACATTCCAAAATCTCCTGGATGATTTACACGTAGCTAGGGCTGCGCTACCTGTGGGGAGTGTAGGATATAGGTCAGTTACACTTGACTCCCCACAGAAGGAGCAGACTCCCCAGGAGAAAGCTCAAGCACAGACCATCAACAAATACTAATTAAGTGCCTACTGGGTGCCAAGCACTGTGCTAGCATGGTCCTGGCATGGGCCCTGCCATTATGGGGTTTACAGTCCCCTCCTCTCAGAAGCTCTCAAATTAACACAGAAAGGTTCACAAAAGGTGGTCCCTGCTCCTGATCTCACCCCTCACCCCGGCTTCAGCAATCTTTTCCAGAAGGAACTCATCCTTGACCAGCCCCACCAGTATTCCCAACTCCTGCTTCCACAGGAAAAACAGCTGAAGCACCAACACAGCAAGCAGCGGCCAAATTTGTAGCAAGGAGTCAGCAGAGAGGGCATACTCACTGGTACTGAAGATGTGTAGTTATTATTGCCATTTTCCTTAAACTCTGCATTAAAAAAAGAGAAATAGAACATCACACTTCCTTGTAGCCACACAAACTATGTATATAAAACCCAATTCATAAAAGAAATGGTTTCTTACATCTTCTGAGTGCAAGATGGCATCTTCCTGTAGTACCATGTTCCGAGCTGCCTGACCTAGCAGCTGGAAGACAAAAATAAAATGGTAATATTCAAAATGTCCAAACTTTCTGTAACCTCTCTGCAGCTGTTATGCCTCTGCCCTCTCCTCTCCCGCCCTCTCCTATACAACTACCAACACTCTAAATGTAATGGAGGATAATGTTCTATTTGTTCACGTTAAAAATCCATTTCTTTGTCACTGTGGCAGCTCTGGCATGGGCTCAACACCTGTTCCAAAGGCCACTTCCTGAGAAATGCAGTGCTCCATAACTGCTGAGTTCTCTGCATAGCTTATTAATCTAGTGCTGCGAGGAGAAGTCTGCAAAATAAAAAAGCAACCTTTGGTTCCACAAGCCCACTGAAAAGCTAACTTCCGATTTTTTAAAGACAAATTTGAGATTTGGGGTGGTTTGAGAGGAGCGAGGGGCAGAGGTTAGGGTAGGACTGAAGGCTAGAAGGAATGCAGCTGCTTAGAAGTAGAATAAGAGCCCCAGAAAGGGAGGGAACGGCTTGGGAAGAAGCTCAGGATTGAAAGTGGGAAACCTCGAGGTGAAGGATAGCAAGATGGGGGTAGGGAAGAAAAAAGAGAGGAGAAATGTGGAGGCAGATTTTAATGAGTTCACTGATGGCTGGCCCCTGAGCTCTGATTCAGTGGGGTGGTCTGTGGTCAAAGAGATGGGACTCAACACTGAGAGGCAAGAAGAGATCAACAGAGGTTTCTGGCCTACTGTTGCACCCTGATCCTGGCAGACGCTGTCGGCCTTGTAAAGGGAGCTATTATGTGTGTCCTCCAACCTTCCTTGTTCCTTTGGGTCAGAGTGATTATGGTAGGAAGGGGACCCATGACTTCAAATTAACCAGGAACATGAGCACTGCTACAGCCACCAGATTCCTTCCCTCATGGTAATTCTATTTATTGTCGTTTTTACATTTTAAAATTAATAAACCTTTACATACTTCTAATGTTAAAACAATAAAATACGACCTTCTATTCCACAGTCTCTCACCTTACTTGAAAGGTAACCTACAATATGCCCTCTTCCATACCCTGCTATTTTCACTTGACAACAAACATTTAGCTGAGTCTGCAGCATTTTCATTCAATCTCTTGCTTTAAGGGCTGCACAGCACTCCACTGTACATGTTCCATAGGATATTCAAAGTCCCATAAGAGTATGTGGACTTTGGGACTGTTTCCAGTTTTTTGCTATTAGGAGTGCTACAAAAAAAGTGCCTTAAATATCTTTGCTCCTTTTTGCCAGCCTATCTTTGGGACAGACTCATGAAGTCATGATTGTAACAGCTAGATCAGAGGGTTTTAATTTTGCTCCATATTGCCAAGTTCCTCTTCCATTAGTTATGCCATTTTGAATTCCCACTTTACAATGTCTGAGAGTGCCTGTTCCCTCCTGTGGCCACTTTTAAGTAGCAAACTCCAAACTCCTATAGATGGGGGATGTGACTGACAAACTGACGGCAGAAAAAGGGGTTCTAATGGAATCTTCATTCATTCATTCATTCATTCATTCATTCAATGATATTTATTAAGTTCCTATGATATGCCAGTAAGAGACATAGTCACTGTCCTAATGGGGCTCACAGCAGGGAGTTACAGAGAGGACACCGGCATTTCAATACCTGCCCTGAGTGCTGAGGGAAAGCACTGGATGCCTTGAGCACATGGTCCTGGGGGGGCAGGAGGGGTATGTCTAATCCATTACAGGGGCAGGTGTTCAGGGAGCGGTTCCTAAAAGAGATGTCTTCTAAGCTGAGACTTAAAGGTTGGGGTTTAGAATTCCTCATCAGTGTACCAGTAATTTTACAGAAAAATGGCATGATCAGATTTACCATTTTATAGGTGTGGTAAGTAGAATGGACTAGAGAGGAACTGAAGGCAGAGAGATTGGGTAGGAGAACACTGCAGTATTCTAAGCCAGCAACCAGAGTGGCCGGAACCACAGACGTGGCAGTAAATAAAAAAGGGGCCCTGGCCAGTTTTGTTCAGTGGTTAGTGTGTCAGCCCGTAAGGGTTGCATTTTGATCCCTGGCTCTGGTGGGGGAGCATTCGGCACCAATCGATGTCTCTCTCTTTCTCTCTCCCTCTCTCCTCCCCCACCCCCTTCCACTCTCTCTGAAAAAACAATAGAAAAAAATATCCTCTGGTGAGGATTGACAAAAAAAAAAGGGGGGGGTGGGAGGGTGGAAAGGGGTTGAGAGACTTTTAGAAGATAGATTTGGTGTGATTGCCTGGAATGCTGTTGTAATGCAGGGCCAAGGTCGTTCCTTTGATGACAGATGTATTTGGTGGCATTGTACATCATTTTCTTACATAAACCGACCACACACATAGTGTATGATCTAAGGTTTTCAGTTTGGGTTTCTTTTGAGTGCTGAGTCTTTTTAGATTTTTAGGGTTTTCACCCCAGGCCTTTACCACTGTCTTGCTCATAATTAACTCAACAGCAGCTTGTCTTAGTACTCATCTTCAACAAGTATTTCTGACTTTCAACTTAGTTTTCATAGCAATAGCAACCCTCTTTTCTTTTTTGCACTCACAGTTCATTGTTTTCCATATTATCCCATTAGAAAATGTCATTTCAATAACAAGCTGAGCGCTTTACACAGGTTTAGGGAAAAAAGAAAAAGGACCCGCACTAAGCACATGATTCACCTGGAGCAGCACATGAGTCACAGCCTTCATTGTGCTATGGACACACGCTGGTGTGTTTCTCCCTCACTTCGTGCCAGCCATAGTGGCCTCCATGCATTTATTGTGCACATGCCCATCACAAGGTTTCGCACCTGCTACTTCCTTGGAGCTCTCTGCCTCCATTTTGCCCACATGACTTGCTCCCTCACTTCATTCTAGTGCAGTGGTTCTCAACCTTCCTAATGCTGCGACCCTTTAATACAGTTCCTCATGTTGTGGTGACCCCCGACTATAAAATTATTTTCATTGCTACTTCATAACTGTAATTTTGCTACTGTTCTGAATCGTCATGTAAATTTCTGATATGCAGGATGTATTTTCATTGTTACAAATTGAACATAATTAAAGCATAGTGATTAATCACAAAAACAATATGTAATTATATATGTTTTCCGAAGGTCTTAGGCGACCCCTGTGAAAGGGTCGTTCGACCCCCAAAGGGGTCGCGACCCACAGGTTGAGAACCGCTATTCTAGTGTCTGCTCAAATGTCACATTCTCAGAGAGCCCTTTCCTGGTCAACCTATTTCGGTAAACCCTTTCGTCACTCTCTAGTCCCAGCTTTATTTTTCTTCACAGCATTTATAACCACCTGATTCTTGTATGTGTGTCATGTGTTTGTCTCCTCACCAAAATGTTAGTTTCCTAAGTACAGGGACTTTGTTTTGTCTCCTGACACACAGCAAATACTCAATAGGTGTTTATTAAATGAATGCTGTGGAAGGAATGTTTTACATATGGAAATTGTCAGTTCAAACAAAATATCTATGTGGAATCTGCTGAAGAGAGAAGCAGTGCTCTATGGGGTTGAGAAGGAGTGAAATCAGTAAGACACTCCAATAACCTCATATTCTACTAAAGAAAATGGCAAGGTATGTAAGCAACTATAGAAGAAGGAAATACAGTATGTGGTAAGTATCAGGTAAGAGATTCAGTAAAAAGATGAAGTTCATGAGCGTTCCCACTCCAGGGAGCTCGGGGGCACCTTTCCCTTCCCCCTCCTCTTCCCTCTCAGGTGTGCATCTCCTAACTCTAAGGAACCCCACAGGCTTGTAACTTGGGAGCAGTGGGCAGCGGCAGCGCTCGTACCAGGCTGACCCCTGGCCCTGTCTCCAAGGCCCCCTTTTCTCAGATTTCCCAGTGGGCCAAAGCAGCCCCACCCAGGCTCTCCTGTTGCTTCTTCTATCCTAAGCCCTTTCTTGTTTCACTGTCCCCAGCTTTAATAAAAGTACTCTCAAAATAATAAAAATTAAAAAAAAGAAAATACTGACCTCACCAGCTGATTGCTCAACAGAAAGTTTGCAGGCCAGAGATTGGCCCAAAATACTCAAAGTGAGGAAAAGCTAAGATCTAGAACTCATGGTCCAGTCTCTTTCCGTTAGGCTCACCAATAAGGAGGGACCAGTCCTAATGTAAGTGATATCCACAGGTCACTCACTCCCTAATTTTATTTCATTAACAGCTTTCCTCTTTAACTTCAACTAACCCTTGTGTAAAGGGTAGCAAAATCATCTGCTTAGAATTTGCTATTCTTGCATTCCCCTAGGTCCGAGCCGCAGTTTGCCGACCACTGCCCTAGGAGATACATATTGAACAATCAAGTGTCAAATTAGCAAAGAGAAATGAGTATAAAGTCAGTAACCTGGGTGATCATCAATCAGTCACTAACCAAATGCTAGGGTCACCATCTGTCGCAGTCTGTTTTCATAACAATAAAACACATTAACTTGAAAAGTGTCAACCTCCTTGTGTTGTTCAAACAAGCCAGAGTGAAAATAAGCCCTCTATTGTGTTGAGGAAGCTTTCAAAATGAAATTGGAAGTTCTGCAGAAGCTTGTAGACTTGGACATCTTGACATATAAATATAACTCTAAATATGAAATATGGTTAATAGAAAATACCATTGTTTATAGAGGGGGGAGGTGATCCTATATAGGTTTTACTTTTTTTGGTCTTTTAATTCAAAAATGTATGAAACATAGAAATTTTTTTAAATTCTACAGGATTAGCACTAAGAAGCAAAAATGTTGTTAAGAATGGAAAGAATTTTGAAAGTAGGAAGCAGATTAAAAGATACTCAGACACCTGCAAGTTATAAAAACCTAAATGTAACTGCTAAATTTTATAGCTCATCAAGAACATTTAAAAGAGATAAAGGTCTTGCCCAACTGGTGTGGCTCGGTGTTTGAGCATCAACCTATGAATCAAGAAGTCATGGTTCGTGTCCAGGCACATTTAAAAAAAAAAAAAGAGAGAGAGAGACTTCTTTTATACAGGTGGGTACAGGATAGTTAAGTCAACAATTAACTCAATTAACAATGAGGGGATTTGTGGTCTCCTCCCTGGTCTGACGGTTGTGCCCAAAGGGGTCTGAAAAAACTGATGTTATTTATAACATACCTTTGACATTCCAAAGGTATGTTATTAAAAAAAATAACTAGAATTCAATTGAACTTTTACTTTATAGAAAATGCAAGCCAGGAGAACAAGTTCATTGACTATACAATTGTAATGAGATATTCCAGAATGTTGAAAATGATTTAGGAAAATAGTGATGCACAAAAGATGGAAGACATCTGGGATGTTGAAGGCAAAACCATGCGGAATTTGGGGGCCGGAAGAGACGGAGACAACCCGGAGAAATAAATGAGGAACTGGTTAGGATTACTATCCCCCCGCCCCCTGTCGTCCTGCGACCACCGCTGCTTTTTAAAACCCAGATTCCCTTCCTCTCGTTCCTTTCCCCTCCGATACCGCTGGTCCTCCCAACACTACACTTCCCAGAATGCAACACCTCCCTCCGCGGACGAGCTCTACTCGCCGCCACAACCCACAGCCCACTATTCCCAAGATGCAACGCGACCCCCTGTCCACCGCCTGGAAAGCCCGCAGTCCCGGGGCCCGAGGCCCGGGGAGTGGGCCGCGGCTCACCTCGGAGCTCCGCGAGCCCTTCAGCACCTGCTTGGTGAGGGCGATGACGTCGGTCCCGCAGGTGTTCACCTTCTCCGTGAGAAGCCCCTTCACGGACTGACCGAACCGCGCCTGCGAGTCTGGCGCCCCGGTCGCCATCCCCTCACCGCCGCCAGTGAACGCCTCCGCGGGGCGATGGCGAGTCGCCGGGGCCAAAAGAGCCGCAAAGCGGAAGGAAACGAGGAGGCAGGGAAGGGATGCATTGTGCCTAGCAGAGGTTCATCTTGGCTAATTTTACATTCATTTAAAATGCTCAGTTGATACCCGGAAGAAGACAGGTCCCGAGCAAACATCTCTGGAGGAAATGGAGGACAATTTCAGTAAATTCGTGGTGTAAAGTCAGAAGACCATTTGTGTGGCTGCAAATTGTGCAACCTCTGCGTCGTGTGTTCCTCATCAGTAAAATAAAAATAATGTTAAATCTCCAAAGGGTTACGAGAGTAAATTAAGATCATTCAGTTCCACTTTAACAGCACCGTGCTCGTATTTGTGAGCGAAATACAAACGCTGTGCTGGGCTGAGGATAGAGAAAGAACCGGGACACACACAGTCCTTGTCTCCAAGGCGCTCCCAGGCTGATGAGGCCTGTAAACAGGAACAGCCCAATAGAAAAATTGGTAACGTTCACAAACAGACAATTTTTTAAAAAGCAAATGGCCAATAAATGTAAAAAGTTATCAGCACCACTAGTCTTTTTTTTTTTTTTTTTAATCCTCACTGGAGGATATTTTCGGGGGAGTAGAAGGGAGAGGGAGAGACAGAGAGAAACATCGATGTCCTTTGCTTGCCTCCCACGGGTGCCCCAAGTGGGGCTGGGGATGGAGCCTGCAACCCATCTGGGATGAACCCTTGACCCTTCAGTCCTCTAACCAAAGCTGCAACTACTGGGCAAAACCGACTAGGGCTCCACTAGTCATTTTTTTTTTTTTAATTGATTTCAGAGAGGAAGGGAGAGGGAAAGAGAAACATCAATGATGAGAGAATCACTGATTGGCCTCCTCTGCACGCCCCCCGCACTGGGGATGGAGCCCACAACCCAGGCAGGTGCCCTGATGGGGAATCGAACTGTGACCTCCTGGTTCATGGGTCGGTACTCAATCACTGAGCCATGCTGGCTGGGCTCCACTGGTCATTTTTTTAATGATAAATGACCTCTTTGTTCTATTAAAAGCAAACTGATTAGCACCTTGGAAAATAGTACCTGAAATGTTTCATGTAGTTCTGTTTCTTTTGTAGCTAATGCACAAGAGAATGAGAGTGGCATATTACAAATTTTGTTTAAAATCACCTTTACTCAGCCCCACTGGTGTGACTCAGTGGTTGAGCATCAACCTATGAACCAGGAGGTCCCCGTTGGATTTATGGGCCAGGGTTGCCGCTCAATCCCCAGTAGGGGGCATGCAGGAACAACCAATTAATGATCCTCTCTCATCACTGATGTTTCTCTCTCCCTCTCCCCTCTCTAAAATAGATTTTTTAAAATCACCTTTACCCAGTATCAACATTACTTTTCTTCCAAACGCTTAGATTCATGTTTCTGTTGATTCTTTCATTTAACTCTTGTTCTTAATCAACTTTATTAAGTTGTAATTTATGTGCAATGACTACATTCTTTTACCTATTTTTTAAATGTTTTTATTGATTTATTTTTATTTTTATTTTTTTTAGAGAGAGAGAAATGGAAAGCAGAACATCTATTGGCTGCCTCCTGTACGCCCCCTACTGGGGACCAAGCCCTGACCGGGAATTGAAAGGGCTACCTCTCCATGTACACACTGGCCAGAGCTTATTGATCTTTTAAAGAACCAGCTTTTGGTTTTGTTAATTTTCTCTATTGCTTTCCTGTTTTAAATTTTATTGATTTCTATTTTTATTTCTTTCTGCTTAATTTAGGTTTATATTGCTTTTCTTCCTCTAGTTTCCTATGGTGGAAACTTAGAGTATTGATTTTAGATGTTTTTTCTTTTCTAATATATGTATTCAATACCGTAAATTTCCCTCTAATTTCTGCTTTCACTGTAACCCACAAATTTTAATAACTTGTATTTTCATTTTTATTTAGTTCAACATATTTCTTAAATTTCTCTTAGGATTTATTCTTTGACTCATGTGTTATTTAGAAGTGTGTCATTTAATTTCCAGTATCTTGGGATTTTCCCAGCTATCTCTCTCTTACTGGTTTCTGTTATTATGTGGTCTGAGAGCATATTTTGTATGATTTTTGTTGAAGTGTGTTGTATGGCCCAGAATATAGTCTATCTTGGTGAATGTTTCATGTGAGCTAGAGAAGAATGAGTATTCCACTGTTGTGAATTGAAATAGTCTATAAATGTCAGTTATCCAGTTGATTTGTAGCTAATTAATACTAATCATCTGAGTCAGGCAACTGCAGTGCTGCCCAATTTTGGCTGAAAGCTCAGAGAAAACAAGTATGAAACTTACTTGGATAAGTGTAAAATATCTTCATGTTCTGGTAAGACTCCTGCTTTTGGCTAAGATGGAGTAAAAAACAATTGGATTTCCTCACACCTGAAACAACTATATAAATAAGATAAAATATATGATGTAATCATTTTCTTTAATACACTAAGCATCAGACAGTAAACTCTAGTGATCTCTGAGGCATGGGGAACAAATGAGATGAGTCCAGTAATTTCTCCAGCTTACTGCCTGAATAAAGTTTCACAGGGAAGGAAAATTCAAGCAGAGCCTAGTGAAGGAGACAAACCTGGGAGAGGAAGAGACAAGGCTGGGATTCTGGGGAGGTCAAGGAGGCTAGAGGTTGCAGGAAAGCAAAGAGAGCTCTACAGTCAGATGAGTGTAGGGGGCAATGATTAATGTCTCTAGTTTAAGGTCATCCATTTCTAAACTCCGTAAGGATAAGGAGCAGTACCTATTTGTTAAAGGTTGAATATTGGTGATAGTTAAAACCTTGAGAGGGGTGAGATCAACCAAGAAGAATGTAGATGGAGAAGGGCCAAGGACAGACTTGACATACACAAGATGACAGAGGGAACGAGAAGAAAAACAAAAGAATTACAAAGAATCCAGAGCTACGTGATATTTCGTATTAGAGGATTTAAAGAAGATGGAAGTCCTCAACAATGCTAATGGAGAGCTTTTATAAGAGAAGGTCTGAAAGACCTCCATCCGATGGATTCAGCAACATGAAGGTCATTGCTGATGTAATTAACAGAAGTACCAATAGGGTGGTGGGGTCAGAGGCCAAACTGCAATGAGTTACAATGAGTGGGAAATAAGATAGAGACACAAGTGTTCATCACATTATTTCACCAAGAAGTCTGATTGAAAATAGGAGAGAAATTAAAGGAAAATTAGAGGGGAATTTAAAGTCAGGATTTTAAAATTTCATGTGGGATAAAAGTCTTGAGTGTATATGTCAGCTGAGAAGAAGTGAATAGAGAGGACATGTTGAAGATGCAAGAGGAAAAGAAATCTGTAGGTAGGGGAGAATAAAGTTAATAGGTGGAGGGCTCAATTTCTCAAAAAATATTTTATTTAATACAGTTAAAACAGTTTCTCTCTGTTCCTCTCTTCCTTTATTCTTTCTAAAAATGTTAACTCAACTTTGAAATGGTAATGTGTTCACATGCTTCAAAATTTTATAAAGGTATAAAAAGGGTGTACACTGGAAAGTCTTGTCCAACGGTGTGCAAAGGTGTAATGGTCACCATGAGAAAGTATCTTAAGACCAACAAATGAAGTAAGCAACTCCATAGAATATAAAAAATTTACTATAGGGTAATTTACTTACAAGAATGCAGGTTGGCCCTAACTGGTTTGATTCAGTGGATAGAGCGTCAGCCTGCGGACTGAAAGGTCCCAGGTTCGATTCCAGCCAAGGGCATGTACCTTGGTTGTGGGCACATCACCAGTAGGAGTTGTGCAAGAGGCAGCTGATCGATGTTTCTCATCGATGTTTCTAACTCTCTATCCTCTCTCCCTCCTTCTCTGTAAAAAAATCAATAAAATATATAAAAATAAAATAAAAAGAATGCAGGTTGGAGCAAAGATGACCCAGCAGTTTTGCGCAAATTTTCTCCACTAACAGATCCTGTTACATACTTTTTTTGTTTAGTATAACTTAGATACTAATGATTGATAAGACCAGGGACGCAGAACAAGCCAGGGGCTGTACCTTCTGGTGGTCTTGTGAAAAATGATGGTTTATAATCAACACTTCAGTTTGATATTTATCTCAATTGTTATACCATTTCAGCTATTTCTAACAATAACATATAAGGCTACATTTTAAGGAGCACAGATACTCATCAACTGGAAGGCTTTGGTATGCTTTGCTAAAGACAGTGTTGGTCAAAGCTCAGAGCACTCCAGATACAAAATTGGTTTTGTTTACATCAACATCTATACAGTTTTTCTTCCCAACTATTTTTTCCGTAGACAACTAAATTCATAAGCTTCTTGTGTATCCTTCCAGAGGTGTTTTATGCACAGACAAGCAAAAAGTACATATCTTCTCTGGAGGGAAGAATGGAGGCATTTACTACACACCAATCTTGCTTTTGCTTTTTTTTTTTTTAACCTAATGCATTTTAGAAATCTTGCCATAAAAAGTACATAAAGTGTTTCCTCCTTTTTCTGATTATAATCCAATCTCCTATTGATGCAGCATTTATTACTGGAAATTATAAATATTGCTGAAATGATTTGTATATCAAACTATGAGACATCTACAGGTTAAATTCTTAGAATTGGAATAATTTATTCAAAGGTATGTATATAGAAATTTTCAGTCTATATTATGAGAAGCAGAATAGCATTGCTATTAAGAGCTGAGAGCTCTATACTGCTTGAATCCTTGCTTCATCACTGACTAGTTCTGTGGCCTTGGGCAAGTCCTTCTGCCTGTTTCCTCATCTGAAAAATGAAAATGGTGATAATAATAGCACCTATCATAGAATTGTTAGAAAGAGTACATGAAATAGCCCTAGTCGGTGTGGCTCAGTTGGGCATTTGTCCCATGCACTGAAAGATTGCTGGTTCAATTCCTGGTCAGGGCACATGCCTGGGTTGTGGGCTCGATCCCTGGTAGGAGTTGTGGAGGAGGCAGTCCATTGATGTCTTCCTTTCACATCACTGTTTCTCTCTCTCTCTCTCTCTCTCTCTCTCTCTCTCTCTCTCTCAAAAAAAAAAAAAAAAAAAAAGTAGCCTGGCCCTAGCTGGTGTGGCTCAGTGGATAGAGCATCAGCCTGTGGACTGAAAGGGTCCTGAGTTCAATCCCAGTCAAGGGCACATGTCTGGGTTGTGGGCTCAATCTCCAGTAGGGGGTGTGCAGGAGGAGGCAGCTGATTAATGATTCTCTCTCATCGATATTTCGATCTCTCTCTCCCTCTCTGAAATCAATAAAAAATATATTTTAAAAAAATTTAGCCCAGCAGCATGGCTCAGTGGTTGATCATTGACCTATGAACGAGGAGGTCATGGTTTGATTCCTGACCAGGGCACATACCTGGGTTACGGGCTCATTCCCCAGTGTGGGGTGTGCAGGAGGCAGGCAATCAATGATTCTCTCTCATCACTGATGTTTCTATCTCTCTTTCCCTCTCCCTTCCTCTCTGAAATCAATAAAAATCTATTTTTTAAAAAAATGTTAAAAGGTCTTCTTTAAGAAGAAAGAGAAGGAAAGAAAAGATAAAAAAAATGAACAATAAACAATATGAACAATAAAGTGGTAATAAATACATATCTATGAACAACTGAATCTTAAAAACAAAATAAATGAACAAGCAGAACAAAAACAGACTCATAAATACAGAGAATATTTTGGCGGTTGCCAGATGGGAGGGGATTTTGGGGGATGGGTGAAAAAGCTGAAGGGATTAAGAAGTACAAATTGGTTGTTACAGAACAGTCATGGGGATGCAAAGTACAGCATAGGGAGCACAGTCAATAATATTTTAATGACTATGTAACTATGAATGGTGTCAGATGGGTGTACGATTTATTGGGGTGATCACTTAGTAAGTTATGTAACGTCTAATCACTGGGGTGTACACCTGAAACTAATATAATGATGTATGCCAAGTGTAATTTTTTAAAAAAGAATATTTTAAAAAAATAGCTCCTCATTTAAAAAAATAGCTCCTCATCCCTCCCTAGCCTTCCATTTCAGGGCTCCAGAGCCTGATTCAATCAACCTGTCAGATGTTATTCTTAAGGGATCCCCCACAGCACACCTCCTTCATGTCTGCAGTCAGGACCATTACCATTCCACGCACATCCTGCCCTTCCAGCCTCCACATACTTGACTGCTGTCGTCTTGGCAGTGCCTTCCTCCCACACTCTCCATGCCTCTGCCTAATAGTCCTAACGCTCCTTCAAGGCCTACCTCAAACCCCCTTTCCTCATAAAGATTTCTCTGACTACCCCCACCCATACCTCCAACCGTAAGTGGTCCTAGATGTCTGAGCCATTTTTGGCCATTTCGAGTCGTGGGCAACCAGACAGCCTGGCTTGCAAGGCCTTGCCCAGTTTCAGCAGCCATCACACTAGTCTGTATTCCTCAAAGTACAGACACTGGCAGGTCATCCTCAGAGAGGGGCAGAACATCCTTTGTGAATCTCACTCCATGAGTCCTAGTTGCCTGTCTGAGGTCCCACCTCTTCTATGATGACTGACACCAGGAATGTTCACCTCCTTGGGGCTATGACTTCATATGATAATATCAAATCATTGATAAATACTGATGAGCCACTGAAGACTTTTATCTATCAGGGAGATTTAATAAGAGCTCAGAACAACCAGGAGGCCCATTTTAGTGTAATAATGATAACAGTAAATATTAAATGAGCACTTACTTCATCCCAGGCAGCACTTTTACATGCATGATCTCATTGAATCACAATCCTGAGAAGTGGATTTCATTCTTGTTCCCACTACCAGAGGAGGAAACGGAAACATTTTTTTAAATCCTCACTTGAGGATATTTTCCCACTGATTTTTAGAGAGAGTGGAAGAGAGAGGGAAAGACAGAGAGAAATATCAATGTGAGAGAAACACATAGATTGGTTTTGCCTCCTGCACTCACCCTGACCAGAGCCTAGGCTGGGGAGGAGTCTGCAACTGAGGTACATGTCCTTGACGGGAAACGAAATTGGGACCCTTCGGTCCACAGGCTGATGCTCTAGCCACTGAGCCAAACCAGCTAAGGTGGGAAACACTTAAAAGTCTAAGTTAACATAAAATTACCATGTGATCTAGCAATTCCACTTCTAGGTATATACCTAAAAGAACTGAACACAGGTATTTAAATACATACTTGTACATCCATGTTCATAGCAGCATTATTTTCAATAGCCAAAAGGTAGAAACAACCAAGTGTTCATCAACTAATGAATGAATAATATTCCATACAATGGAATAAGTGGTCCTAAGTGTTTGACCATTTGGAGTAATGGGCAACCAAACAGTCTGGCTTATAAGGCTTTGCCCAATTTGGAATGGATACAATGGAATATTGTTCAGTCATAAACAGGAATGAAGTTTTGATGCCTGCTACAACATGGGTGAAGGTCAAAAACATTATGCTAGATGAAGTAAGCCACATACATACACTTACATACACACAGAAAACTATAATTTTACTTATGTGAAATAGACATATTCATAAAGACAAAGTAGATTAAGAGGTTACCAGGAGCTGGGAGCTGCTGTTTAGTGGGTACAGTTTCTGTTTGGGATGATAAAATGTCAGGGCCAGCCTGACAGGTTGAACTGGGCTGAGGTAGGGTGGTGGGAATTGAGAAAAGAAAGAAAGACAGGAGAGCGGGATTGGGAGGACTACAGGTCAATCGAGAGACTGCAGTAAGTTTATTAACCACGCAATGCCTTTTATACACAAAACACTGAATAGGAGGTCTGTCAAGAGGAATGTATTCTTTGTTCCTCTTAATCTCTAAGGGAGGGACAGAGCAGAAGGACAAATTCTCGGTACAGCAAATCTCAGTAAATAGTTACAGACTTCTTGGTAAGCCATGAAAGGCTGTTCTCATTCTACAAAGGTTGCTCTCATTCTACTGATAACCGCCATCCAAACAAGTCTGGGAAACTGTGTGGGTAAGGGTCCCAGCCTTGCTAGCCCCTTCAGGTGCAAGGTCCGTGTCAGCTTACACCTGGTCTCCAACAATAAAAATGTTTTGAAAATAGATAGGGGTGATGGCTACACAACTTGTGAGTATATTTTTAACACTACTTAATTATACCCTTCAATGGTTAAAATGGTAAATTTTGTTATATATGTTTGAATATAATAAAACCAATTTTTTTAAAAAAACATCATATAGCTAGACAGTGGTCAAGCTAGGATTTGAACCCAAATTTATCTGACTCTAGGGTCCATGCTCTCAACCTTAGGGCTTCACTGCCTCTGGAGAGGACAGCCAAACACGAATCAGGACATCTGAGTTCTTGCCTTGCTGTCCTGTGTGACGTGTACAGCCTGACCTTTTAAGGCCTCACTTTCCTCAACTATTACATAGTAAGACCAGATAAAATGTCGTTGACCGTTCCTGGCCGTCATTTGTCTGGTGATTTGGATTTTACAGCATGGAATGCCCCAAACCTGATTCCTGACCCAGATACCATTTGCTTCTGGCGCACACTGGGAATGGGGGGGGGGGCGGGGGTGGGGGCAGCTATCCACCCCATACTTTGCTCCTCCCTTAGAGGTTTGCCCTGGAGTTGAGCCAGCCCTTGAGGAGGCCTCCACTCCCCCTTCCTTTCCCCATTCTGGGAGAGGTTCTGGTCTGGCTGCACTCCAGGATAAACTTCCACAAGGCAAGAGATAACACAAAGTCAAGGTGAAGATCATGGCAGCCCTTAAAAAGGCCTCCTTGCACCCTAGAGTGGCTGCAGCTCTTCCACTCCAGAGCTGTCCACCCTGCCTGCCGGCGCCTGGCCACCATGTGGGAGCTCTTGGCTCTCTTGCTGCTCACCCTAGCCTATTTTCTTTGGCCCAAGGTAAAGAGCCCTGGTGCCAAATACCCCAAGAGCCTCCCATCCCTGCCCTTGGTGGGCAGCCTGCCATTCCTCCCCAGAAGTGGCCATCCGCACGTGAACTTCTTCAAGCTGCAGGAAAAATACGGCCCCATCTATTCCTTTCGTATGGGGAGCAAGACTACAGTGATGATCGGCCACCACCAGCTGGCCAAGGAGGTGCTTATCAAGAAGGGCAAGGAATTCTCCGGGAGGCCCCAAGTGGTAAGCAAGGCCCATTGTCCCTCCTCTCTCCCACCCTTGTTCAGTTCTTGGGCCAAGACCATGCCTAGAATGACCCTTTCAGCTCCAAACAACTTGTAATTCTTCCCCAAAGCAGACTATCAGGGCTCTGGGTTGGGGAGCAACCCCTCAAGGTTCTACCCAGCCTCTAAACTAGGCAGGAAGAATTAAAGGAAGGCCTCGTTTTCTGAGCTGCCCAGAAGGTGAAGTGGGGTGGGAGCAATGGCCTGAGGGGGGTCAGGGAGCCCTCACTCCTGTCATCTCATCCCGGAACTGGATAATGATCTCTCGGAGCCTAACATTTCCCTAATTAACTGAGATTGTGCATGTAAATATCTTAGCCCAGTGCCCAGTGCATAATAGTTATATGGATGTTACTCTTCATGTGAAAAATGCGGATAGTGGATACTGTCCTCTGTGGGAAAGTGCAAGGGGTCGCCTGGTCTGGGAGGGCTGAGGTTGCTGTTTCTCTGGAGCTGTCCCCAGCTGCTCCAGCTCACGGGGGTGGGGGTGAAGGGGTGGGCAGGCTGACCCACAGTAGCATTTTTAAGGTACTGATGCTCTATCCTACAGAGCTTCCGGTGGTGCTCCTGGAGGAACAGGGAGCTAACCATCCAGAAACACTGCCAATGCCCATCCCAGCCCCCTGCTGCTGAGTACTCCCATGAACACCCCAGGCAGAGCCCCCAGCCATGCATCTTTGATCAGGCCAAGGGTTGACTGGTTTTCCCTTGGACCAGTCAGCCAGGTTTGCTAGCCAACTACCTGCCTCCCAACTCTACTGAGCTCTTCTCTTCAGTGCAGAGGAAGGAGGAGGCTAGTTACTTGGGCTTTGCAGGTCAGGGGAGGGCAGAGGGGAGGCTTTGGACCCTTGTGCTTTTGGGGGTGCCTCTGGGAAGAGATGGTTTACCCAAGTTCAGACTGGGTGGACAAGACATCTGCACTCTCAGATGTGGCCCTGTGGGGGGGGACATGGCCTTGTAATGGAAGGGTGAACAAGGAGGAGATGAGCTTTGGTGCCATTAGCACTTCCCAGGGCGCCCAGGGCAAGGCAGAGGTCTGGGTAGTCCTCAATCTCTACAAGCCCCCCATCCCCACTCCTATCCCCAAGACAGGCCCAATTCAGAGACCTTATCCCATCCACAAAAGAGAGGCTCAGAGGTCCTCTGTCATTAAACTGAACCCAAGAACCCCTGCATTCTGAGTGTTCTTTCTTTTTCCTCTCTCTCTCTCTCTCTCTCTCTCTCTCTCTCTCTGATGGAATTGGGAGTGAGAGGGGCTTAGGACCTGATCTACCAAGGCCTCACTGTCTTGGAGAGAAGCAGGGATGCCCCACAGCATGGCAGTGACTGCCTTATCCCTTAGGGCAGTGGTTCTCAACCTGTGGGTAAAGAGAGGCTCAGAGGTCCTCTGTCATTAAACTGAACCCAAGAACCCCTGCATTCTGAGTGTTCTTCCCCCCCCCCCCCCTGTCTCTGATGGAATTGGGAGTTAGAGGGGCTTAGGACCTGACCTACCAAGGCCTCACTGTCTTGGAGAGAAGCAGGGATGCCCCACAGCATGGCGGTGACTGCCTTATCCCTTAGGCATGGGAATGGGTGCAGGAGACCCAGGGCAAGGGTGGATGGGTGGTGTCTAACTCCTACAGCCTTTCCTGTTTTCCAAAGACGACTCTAGATATCCTGTCAGACCAGCAAAAGGGTGTTGCCTTTGCTGACTATGGTGCCGGCTGGCAGCTGCATCGGAAGCTGGTGCTGGCCACCTTTGCCCTGTTCAAGGATGGCAACCTGAAGCTTGAGAAGATCTGTAAGTGCCCAGCCAGCCCCTAGGGCTCTGGAGGGAGAAGAGGGTTGGGGAGGGAAGAAGGAATAGGGATGGTTCAATCTAGCGTTTTCTTGGCTACGACTGCCATCTAGTGGCCATCCGCTACCTGTCCCTGACTAAGGTGGAACTGGTAGAGACGAGGTGAGGGTGCTGCTTAATTCCCCAGCCTCCTGTTCCTCTCTCCCCTCAGTATGTCAGGAAATCAGTTCGTTCTGTGACTTCCTGGCCACCCAGAACGGACAGTCCATAGATTTGGGCTTGCCTCTCTTCTTCGCGGTGACCAAAATCATCTGCTTGATCTGCTTCAACACCTCCTACAAGAACGAACATCCTATAATGAAGACCATACAGACATACAATGATGGCATCATGGAGTCTCTGGGCAAGAACAGTATAGTAGACATATTCCCTAAGCTGAAGGTAAGGATGAGAACGGGCCCCACCTTCAGATCCCAGTAGACCCTGACAGCTTCCCCAATTCTTACTCCTGCCCAGCACCAGACCCACCTTTTTCTTGACCACCTCGGCCACTGTGACCTCTATCTTCTCTGACTCTTAAAACTTGGCTGCTTCTCTACATGCATGTTATACTCATAATAATGGATCATATTTATTTACTGTCGTGTGCCGGTATTGAGCACTCTACATGCATTCATCATGGCATTCCCCTTGGAGGTAGGTCTTATTATCCCCATGCAGATGAGAATACAGGCTTTGGGAAATTATGAAACTTGACCGTGGCTTCAGACTCAAGTGTATCTTCCTGTTAAAGGCTGAGCACACCACAGAGCTTATCTGCTAAGTAAACATCAGTGCTTGATGTTTGATTGAATGGGAAGGGGGAAGTGGAGACCAATTCCAAACAAGCGGTGGGGTTGTAGAGATTGAGGACTACCCAGACCTCTGCCTTTCCCATCCTGTGCTCCCACCTTGCCTTGCATTTTGGTGGAAGGTTGGGGTTGGAGAGGGAACTCTTCCGAGACAGAAGGCGAGGATCTACCCCCACGAGGGATTCTGGTAGCTGTAGAAGCAGAATGCAAGAGGGATGCATTTGAAATGTCTTTCTGCTTTCCAGATTTTCCCCAACAAAGCCCTGGAAATAATGAAGAATTGTACTAAAATGCGAAATGAGTTGCTGACTGAGATCTATGAAAAACATAAGGTAGGTAATGGAGCAGAAGAGATTGCCAGTTAGGTTGAAAGTATCGTGAGACCAGGGTTGGGGTCCGTTTTCCACACCATAGCATCGCCAGAAGCTAGCAGAGAACCTGGCACATAGTAGGTGCTCAATAAAAATTGACCTAACTAATGAATAGGGGTGGGGAAGTGAGGAATTGAAGAGGATCCTAGAAGGGACCCATCCACCACCTCAAATTTAAAGAGGACCTAGAGCTGGCTCACCTCCACAAGCTCATAGGTCCTGATTAGACTCCCCTGGTCCCTCACTTCCAAGTGGAAGAAGGCTTTGTACCTCTAGCCTAGGATGGAAGTATGGGAGGGTGTTGCAGACAGGGCTCCTCCCTTCTCACATTCCCAACTTTACCCAACCAGAAGAACTTCAACAGCAACTCTGTCACTAACTTGGTGGACATCCTGATTCAAGCCCAGATGAACTCAAGCAATAACAACACTGGCTCAGACCAGGATTCAAAGCTGCTTTCAGATCGACACGTTCTTGCCACCATAGGGGACATCTTCGGGGCCGGTTTGGAAACCACCACCTCTGTGGTGAAGTGGACTGTGGCCTTCCTGCTGCACAATCCTGAGGTGGGCTTCTCCTTACTACAGTGTTCCCAACCACTCTTGATCTCAGCCAGATGCAACTCTGGGGGGGGGGTGGGGGGAGAGAAATACCCCCAAGCCTTTTATGCAGATGACTAGACTGCTCCCTCCGTCCTTACCATGCAGTGGTTGGCTCTGGCCCTAGGATGGAGCTGCCTCATCTTCGGGAAGGAAAGCCTAGGCTGCAGAGCCACCATGGGGACGGGTCTGGGCCAGCCCTTCTACTTTTTTTTTTAATGTTTTTATTGATTTCAGAGAGAGGAAGGGAGAGGGAGAGAGAGAAGCACCAACAACGAGAATCATTGATTGGCTGCCTCCTGCATGCCCCCTACTGGGAGTAAAGCCCACAACCTGGGCATGTGCCTTGACCAGGAATCAAACCCGGGACCTCCTGATCCATAGGTTGATATTCAACCACTGAGCCACACTGACTGGGCAAGGGCCAGCTCTTCTAGATGTGACAATAGGGTTCTTCTAAGTCCCTGCTTCTCCTGGACTTAAAAGCACTCTGGTCACATCCGCCCTTCTCTGGCCACCAGCTGCAAAAGAAGATCCAGGAGGAGATTGAACAGAACGTCGGTTTCAGCCGCACACCAACTGTGAGTGACCGGAACCACCTCGTGCTGCTGGAGGCCACCATCCGCGAGGTGCTTCGCATTCGCCCGGTGGCCCCTACGCTCATCCCCCACAAGGCTATCACTGACTCCAGGTATGCTTCTCGCCCGTTAACATCCAGCCCTAAGATGCACTCAACACTGCTTGCCAGCCCACCGGGCCCTCCTCCACTCCCTCAGCCCCCACCTTGCTGATCCACCTATAGTCAACCACTGACTATCAGTCATCTTACCATGACCCTATTGATCAATGTATCCACACTCACTAACGCACAAGGACTGACCCACAGATCTACCTGACCTCCCTCAGAAGCTGCCTGCTGTCCTGGAGACACGGGGTCTGCGAAGAAAGACTGGTGCTCTATGCTCCTACTCAGTCCAGTAGCCACAACACATACACAGTGCACCAGCACAAAATGCATACACACGGGCCCTGACTGATGCGGATATCCACATACCAGTGTTGATACATAAGTGCATGTCAGGAAGGGAAGGCTGGAGAGGAGCTGCATTCACACTGAATCTGGCAGAAGCTGAGAAAAGGAAGAGGGCGTGGGCGTGAGGGCGTAGAAGGCTCTTTCCCCCGGGGCTGGGGGACTGTGGAGCCTCAGGGCTGAGCAGGTGGCTAAGCAGGTGGGGGAGGACAATATTCCAGACCCCCCTTTCCTTTCCCTCTCGGGCAGCGTCGGCGAGTTTGCCATTGACAAGGGTACAAATGTTGTCATCAACTTGTGGGCACTGCATCACAATGAGAAGGAATGGCACCGGCCCGACCAGTTCATGCCCGGTGAGTCCGTTCTGTCCTGCTCCCAGGCCATGCAGCCAACCTGGTCTCTGTGCTCTGCCGCTCCAGCACTTCCCCTCTGCCAACCTGGCAACTAGAAAACTCCTGCCTCCAATGACATGGAACTACTGACACCCCATCCCACCTAGACTTACCCACCCTCTTCACAGCTGGGTCTCCTGCTTTCCCCTTCCACCAACTGCAAATCTTCTCCTCTAAGAAGCCCTCTAGGCATATGCCCCCATGAAGTGGGGCCCTTCTCCCCTTGGATGGTGGCATTTTTCATGGGCCGATACCACCTCCTTTCTATCCTTCCTGAATATCTCATTTCCTCTGTGTGATTAAGGGCTGCCTGAGCGCAGGGCTGTATCTCTCCTCAGGTTGGGGCTCCTCAGTCAGGGCAGAGGCACTCCTCTACTTACTCCAGCCCTGGCCCCTGCCTGATGCGTTCCCCATGTCCACAGAGCGCTTCCTGGACCCCACAGGGAGCCAGCTCATCTCGCCATCCTCCAGCTACTTGCCCTTCGGAGCAGGACCCCGCTCCTGCATTGGGGAGAACATGGCCCGCCAGGCACTCTTCCTCTTCATGTCCTGGATGCTGCAGAGGTTCGACCTGGAGGCCCCGGATGATGGGCAGCTGCCCTCCCTGGAGGGCATCCCCAACGTGGTCTTTCTGATAGACTCTTACAAAGTAAAGATTAAGATTCGCCAGGCCTGGAAGGAAGCCCAGGGTGAGGGTAGCACCTAGAGGTGTGCCTAGCGCTCCACCCTGTGTGGCCCCACAGCACAGAATGAGAGGTGTTACTCTACCCTCCCGCCCTTCCTCCCTCCTCCTGGTCCCCTCTGCCTTCTTTTCCACCCTGCAGCCCTGACAGTGATGTGCATAAAGTTTTTCTTAAGAAGGTCCCTGAACTTACGACATTCCTTACTATCATTGTTACCCTCCTTTGAAAAAAAGAAAAAGGGCCCTGAGTAGCTTATTCATTTAATTTTTTCACTCATTCTTTCAATAAATATTTTATTAAGCACCTCCTCAGTCCCACTCACTGATCCTGGACACTCAAGCTCCCTGGTCTCCTGAAGCTTACATTTCTAATGAGAACTAACAAATAGGTAAGCATTTCAGAGCCTCATAAGTCCTCTGCAGTCAATGACACCAGGTGATGGTGATTCGATAAGAGAATGGCAGAGGTGGGGAGTGGCTACTGTAAGCAAGCGATAGGGGAAGGTGCAGAAGACCTGGGGGACAGTGCCCCGTGCTGAGGGAGCAGCCAGGGAGGAGTTCTCCAGGTGGGAGGTCAGTGTGGCTGGGGCAGAGCAGCAAATGAAGGGGAGAGTGTCCCTGATGAGGTCAGACTGGAGACAGGCGCCAGGTCCCGTGGAGCCTTTGAAATTAGCAGGAAGGAATCTAGGTTTTTATCCCAAGTGTGCTAGGAAGTCACTGCAGGGTTTAAACATGTAAGTGGAAAGGTCTGGTTCATATTGTATTTTTAAAATATATTTTTATTGATTTCAGAGAGCAAGGGAGAAGGTGAGATAGAAACATCAATGATAAGAGAATCATTGATCGGCTGCCTCCCCTACTTTGGACCGAGCCCACAACCCGGGCATGTGCCCTGACTGGGAATTGAATTGCGACCTCTTGGTTCATAGGTTGACACTCAACCACTGAACCACACAGGCCAGGCTGGTTCACACTTTAAAAAGATCATCCTAGTTGCTGAGTGGAGACTGACCTGTGGAGGGATGAGAGTGGTGGCAGGGAGGGAGGAGGAGGAGGTTGCTGTGCTGGCAACAGCAGTGGAGATGGTGAGAAGTGGTGGGATTGAGTTATATTTTGAGAGTAGAGCAAGGGATCTTGTTTGCTTTGATGCAAACAGTCATTGGGTGTATGTACCTCAATGCTTATGGCTTAAAGGGAGTGTGTGTAATCCACAAACTCAACCCACCACTACCGACCACTCTTGTCTTGGTCCCCAGTGACCAGCAGGTCTTCTTTTCCTTGTCCTGTCCAGTAGACACTGCCAGGACAGGGCTTCCACAGCAGCCTTCTGCTAAAGTGCCGGGCTCTGCCCCTGCTCCCCACTCCCCAAGAAGTCTATAAATGCCTCACTAGAAAATGGAACCCAGCCCTGGCCCATGTGGCTCAGTTGGTTGAACATCATCCCATACACTGAGAGGCTGCCAGTTGGATTCCCTGTCAGGGCTTGATCCCCAGTAGGGGGCGTGCAGGAGGCATCAATGTTTCTCTTTCTCTCCCTTCCTCTCTAAAATCAATATAAAAACATATTTAAAAAAAAAAAAATGGAACACAGACTTTTTCAAACCTTGAAACCAGCATCTTTAAGCCTTGGCCACTGGCCAGTCTGCAAGTGAAAGATGTCCCTGGAAAAACTGACCCTGCTCTTTAGCCTAGAGAGGCCCCAATCCAAGCTCCCTGGCGCCAGCCAGACCAGGGTCAGATCATCAACACCCTGTCCTTCCTTTCAGACTGGGGAGGGGCTCTGAAAGGATCAGCAGGGCAAGGCTGAGACCATGCCTGACCAAGTTCTCAGAGGGAAGGAATCAAGGAATTCATTGAAAGGAGGGAGGAACAAGGTTTGCCATTACCTCTTCCTTGAAAAGCTTTTAAATCCAGTGGTAGTAGACCATTCCCTACTGTCCCCCCAACTCAATCCTGGCCTTCACTGCCAGTGACCCGGGGCCTTGCTTAAGGGCCCACAGGAGAGTTTGTTAGCCGCTGTGGCTGACCCCAGCCCCCATCACAAGCAGCTTGGAGAGATGTGGACACAACAGTGAGCTAATGGGAAAGGGGTAAACTGGATATCCCCTCCCTCCTGCCCCACTCTGGTGCCAGGCTAGATTGGTTGGAGGAGAGTTAAGTATTCCAAATTTGTTCAAAATTTGAAAAGCATTTTGCAGGCTAGTGATGAACAGGCAAACAACTAGCGGAGGGTCTGTGTCTCTTATAGAAGCAGTGGGTGAGTGTAACTGGGATGGAAACATCTACTCCAACTGTCGAATCAGACCACTGAATGGCAGGGAAATGAGACTAACCTTTCAATTTGAAGATGACAACACTGAGAGCCAATGGGGTAGCGGGCGGGGGGGAGGGGGGGCTTGGGAGGGACTTGCCCTAAGCCACACAGCCACTAGGCAGCAGGGCTGGGACCCGAACCCAGGATTTCAATGATACAGGACGAGGAGTGGCCGTGCTCTCCTACCTGTCCCATGTCCATGCAGAAGGGCTCAGGTGTCTAACTGGGGAGAGTACAAAGCTCAGTGTCCTTTTAGGAAATGACCTCATGAACTCTGATTCTTACCCAACTGCTCTTTCCCTGCCTGAACGGCTCTTACCGCTTCCTTAAATCCTCCCACCTGAATGTCAGTGAAGCCCTCCTCCAGGCCATGTCTTGCGACTCCTACCCCTCAGCTTCTGTTCCCTGGTACTAAATCCCGACTGCATCTCAGCACCTTCCTGGGCCTAAAATGGGCGTGGTGTCTCCAAGGGACACTGTCTACCCCTATATCTCTGGAGTTCAAGACTGAGCCCTCTCATGTTCTTTACCCTGCACATGGCCCCTGACAAGTAGGTTAGTCACACAAGAGGACTGAATTAAACGCTCTGAGTTTAACTGGCTAATTGGTCCAGTGATAAACAGACTCCATCTCCTTGTGTGTAAGGAAGCCCAGAGCTTTGGGTAAGCTGGAAGGTCTTTGCCAATAACTCAGTCACCTTTCCAGCCTAAGACTGCTCTTAACCAGGGAAGTGATGATAAACAAACACTGAACAAAACCAGTGCTCTGGGGCTGGTGGTGAGGAATAACCCTGATGTGTCATGTGTGCTGGTTACATGTGGACACCCCACCATGACCGATTTCAAGCCACCAAGGTGATGTCACGGACCACAGAGTTGGGGAGAGATGCACAGGAGCACTGTTATTTATCATTATATTATATAGTAAATACCATGTACTACAGCTTGTAAAATTCCTGAAAATTTAGTAACCAGCTCTGTGAGCTAGGCATTGGCCCTCCTAGGAGAAATGAGCTGCCCTGTCCTTTAGAAGAGCAGCTCCCAGTCTGAGGGGAGGACCTCTTCCCTGGTAACCTTGGTGTGCAGCGTGGGTGGATGAGAGTGCATGATTGTTCTGGTCGGTCTCTTGTGGCCACAAAACCTGAAGCAAATGAGGAGTCTTTTCTCCAGTCATGCTTATGGGTGTAAACATCCAACTTTTTAGGACAGGAAGCCAATCGCAGACTGGGGTGGAGAGAGGACCAGACGAGGACCTGGTCACCCAGGTTCTAGTTCCCAGACTCTCTGGTTTTCCTAGCCCTGGATCTTGGGCCCATTGCTAGCTTCTTGAACCCTGCTTTCCTCAGCTGTCCAGTGGGGTAACTTACCACCTGTGCTGCCCATTATCTGAGGCTCTGGTGAAGATGAAAAGCAGAAAGGGCTGTGTGAGTAGGAGAGTTCCACACCAACCGGAGTTACAGAAGATAAGAAGTCAGGCTGTGGAGGCAAGTTCGCTGTCGTCATTTACAGACCAAATGACCATGGGTAACTTACTTGAACTGCTAAAACCTCAGTTTTCTCATCTGTAACCTGGGTGACTGAGGTGTATCACCCTCAGAGTATCGGTACCTCAATAAACACTGGCTTTGTCATTGCCTATATCCAGATCCACAAAGTAAGTCCTTCCCTAAGGGTTTTATACAAACCTCCCAAAGGCCACCGGCTTGGTCAGAAGGAGGAACCGGTGTGTCCAGATGGTCCATCGAAGGACAGGACCTCCGGGACCTTCCTCTGGCAGCGGGGGAGTGGGTGGAGAGCCCAGGGACAGACTTTTCATGGCTCCCGCACTGAAGGTGGTTTGTAACATTTTCCAGGGCTGGTTTCTTGAGACTTCTTGGTGAGATGTGCAGTGGAAGGCTAAACTGTGGTGAGGAGCTGGCTTGTACAAAGTGACAAGTGACTTCAGCTCAAACATCCTCTTCTCCCCCTCACAAGCCACCCAAAGCTCTTTATCTCCTCAGAAGAAGACCAAAACACTCTTGCAAGAAAAAGCCACAAAGACCCAGAGCTCTAACTCCTGACAATTTTACAGTGTTTCCAAGAGGTTACACCTCCCTATGGAAGTGGACGGTGATCTGCAGCAGGCACCGCCGCTGTCTCAGGCAGGAGGCCATAGAGCACTGAAGGGCGCTGCTAGGCGAAGCCTGGCTGGGCGTGGGGGCCTCTGAGGGCTTATGATAAGGCAACGGGGAGGAGAAAAAGGGACAAAGTGCCTTTGAGGATCTGGTGTCCGGTTCACCTTTCACCATGCTACTCCCCTGTTCAGTACATCTTTGAAAAGACGAGTTCTTCACGTGACACCAACATACAACTGTCGCACTGACTAGTGGACTGCCTGAGCTTTGGAGTCAACGATGTGGGTTCAGATCCTGACTACCACTTATTAGCTGTGTGATCTTGGACAAGTGAATCAACAACTCTGAATCCCATTAATCAAGCAGGAATAATTACAGTCCATACCTCAAAGGGCTGTTTTGAGGCTGAAATTTAAACACGTAGGTAAGATGCTTACACAAGACCCAGCATTGTGTAAAGTCAACAAACGAAACAATGGACAAGTTAAATTATTTTCATTACCAGCTTATCTCTCCAGCTTCATCTCCTGTCACTTCCCAGAATGCAATTATCTAGAAAGATTAAATTGCTCCTAGCTTTATAAAAAAAATACATTTAGCCCTAACCGGTTTGGCTCAGCGGATAGAGCATCGGCCTGCGGACTCAAGGGTCCCAGATTCGATTCCTGTCAAGGGCATGTACCTTGCTTGCGGGCACATCCCCCGTGGGGAGTGTGCAGGAGGCAGCTGATCGATGTTTCTCTCTTATCAATGTTTCTAACTCTCTATCCCTCTCCCTTCCTCTCTGTAAAAAATCAGTAAAATATATCTTTTAAAAAATACACTTAGACCTACTATGGTTTTATTGATTTCAGAGAGAAAGGGAGAGGGAGAGACAGAAACATCAATGATGAGAGAATCATTGATCAGCTGCCTCTTGCATGCACCCTACTGGGGATTGAGCCCGCAACCCAGGCATGTGCCCTTGACTGGAATCGAACCTAGGACCCTTCAGTCTGCAGGCTGACGCTCTATCCACTGAGCCAAACCAGCTAGGGCTGCTCCCAGCTTTAGACATGACACCCACACTCTCTTGTTTTAGACCTACTATGTTGTGGGTTTTTTTTGTACTTTTCAGCACCTGGCACATAGTGGGCACTCAATAATCTACAGACTGAACATTTGCCTGGAATTCCCTTTACACCTTTCTTCACCTGGCAAGCTCAGTTCAGGTCTGTTCCAGGAAGGCTGTCCTGAAGCCCCAGGTGGGCACATGCTCTTCCAGTGTCCTGTGCACCACATGCTTCATGGTACTTTCCATGTGCTACTAAAACTGTTTACATGCCTTTTTTCCTCTCTAGACCATTAGGTCTTCTAAAGATATAGGTCTAGAGCATATCTGCATTCCCAGTGTCTAGCACATGGTAGGTGCTCGATAAATGCTCAACTCTTATATTAAGGCCACTCACCCACCGGGTGGAAACCTGTATCCCAAACACCTCCCAGGACCCACTGCCCTTTGCAGTAGGCTCAGCCAGAAGCAGGTTTCCAGCAGGCTGGGTCAACAGTCAGCCAAACCCACTTCCAGCTCCTCCTGAGTGAATCCATTTTTGCCCTCCCCCTAAAACAGAGGCAACTGGAGAATGGGGAATTTCCTGAAATTCGAGTTCATCAAAGCCACTCTGGTTTGTGCTCTAGGGCATTGGTACTGTCTCCACTTGAACTTGGTCACCTGGGGGAGGAACTCAGTGACCCAGGCGTCTGGTGTGCAGTGATGGGGGCAGGCTGCAGACCTGGGCAACAAGGGTATGCACGCCTCTGGCACACAACCTCTGAGTTGTACGTTTGTTTTTCTGCCACTCAGACATTCGATTAAAGACAGGAATGATGTACTCCCCACGTCTTCCCTGTGGTTTTAGAGCACGGCTGTCTCCAGATGCTATCGTGGCTCCCCTGGGATTACTTGGAGGAGACCAACAGTTTAGAAAGAAGTAGGCAGCCACCATCCCACTTGAGTCACTGAAGGGCCAGGGCAGTGTCTTCTAGCTGAGGGTCAAAGATGGCGGCAGGGACATGTCTGGCTGACACTGGGCTCTTAGAAACAATAGTGCTGACTGCAGGGTAAACTCCAAGGCTAGGGAACAGAATGCTCTCTGCTCTCTGTCAGCACCCCCACTAGTGACTGCTCCACTTGGGGAGGCAGGAACCCCTTCAGGGAGGATTCCACATCACCTTGCTTTGCCCACCTGTAGGCTGCCCAAAAAGTCTTGCTGGGTTGGGCTGTTCCTTCCTTTTGAGCAAGGACTTAACATCTGACAAAGTTTAATAGGGCAGTCTTTAGAAAGTAGTAACCATGAGTCTTAGGAATAATCACCGTCCCAAGGTGACATGTTGGCACACCAGTGGTTCCCCAAAAGCTTAAAAATCAGTTGAGTCCCCTGCCTGGTATTCGAGACCTCAAACTACCTCCCACGACTCCTCGGGGGGGGGTCTCTGAATCTGTACCACTCATTCATCTCAATCCACCTCATATTGTTAACAATTGTCACATGGGTGTGCTTTTGTCTTCCCAAGTATAATTTAATTTCCAGAGGGCATGGGCCCGACTTATGTACAGCTTTTGCATTCTCCTTAGCATCTGGCACAGTGCTGGGCAGCAAGTAGAAGAATCACTAAGACATATTTTGCATATTAAATTCCAAGGCCAAGCACCCATCCACATTTCTATCATAGCATTAAGAGGTTTCAGAGTACTTGTTTCCTTTTGAGGGTCATGTTTTAGCTTCGAGGTATCTAACAAAACCAGCTTCTGCTTTTTGGGGGTCTGATTTTAACCTGTTTGTGGAACTTTGCGAAGTATTCAAACATCGGACATATACCCTTGGCGGAAGAAGGGTTTCAGGGAAACTCCTCAGCATAAAGCGTGGCCTCAGCAGCAGCATTGCCCGGCTTGCTCTTGGCCCTGCAGTTTCTGCCTGGCCTAGGAGCCTGTCCTCAACTGTAGGGCGACTCTCTCAGCCTCTGTGTGGAGAAGGGAAAAGCGCTTGTGGTTAGGAATCTCGAGGCACGACTCCCTGAAGTCTGAAGTAGAGGAAAAAGGAACAAAGTGTTTCAAGAAAAAAAGCGCATTGGGATTTTTGGGACTGATTTTATTTGGGCTTCTCACAGTGGTTAGAGCCACTCTGTCTTCAGAACAATCACAGCACAGGAAATGCGTCACCGAGACTGCCCAGAAAGGTCTGACCAGCTGAATCTTATTGCTTAAAATACACAAATTCACATAACTGACAAATGGTGATGTGCCGCACATAGGAATGTGTTAGCATTTGCAAATCTTCTGACTGTAGCACCAAACCCTCGACCAACCCCTCCTTCTCATTCACCTGGAAAACCAGACCACCAAATCTCCCCGGCCCCTAACTAGTCCTTCAACTCCCCGTTTCCACCTCCCTTTGCATGCAGGGCAGCCTCCTGGAGCAGGGACAGGCTGTGACTGCTGGAATCAAGCCCCGCTCCCGGGTTCCATTACCCCGACTCCTGCCTTTAGGGTGGGACGCCGCAGTGAACCTTAACACTCAGACCAGTTCCCCACTCTAATGGGGAAGGAAACATGAGAGGGCCAGAATTTATCCATTTGATCAGTGAACTGAAGGCAGACTCATTTTGGTAAAACTTGATGTCCTTGGAGACACTTCAGTGAGTTGTTCGGGATTTTTTTTTTTTTTAATGGTGGAAGGAAAGGCATCTGAGGGCTGCTGACGCACTCCCGCCCACTCTCGCTACGCACAGGCTTGCTGGCATGAGCTGGACCTCAGCAGAGGGAGGTAAGCCCTGTGGTGTCTGCCAAACCTCCTGGCAATTCTGGGCAGGGCTGACGTCTGGGCCACAGCTAGTCCAAGCTTGTCCCTGAAGATCCAATTAAGCCTTCGGTCTGGAGTTCCACCTTCACCTTCTGTGCCGAGTGGTTGTGAACACCCCCCGGGGGGCTGATACCGAGGGCCAGGAGCAGCCGAGGGAGGCAGACAGGTTCAGAGCATGTTTCCATTTACAGGGAACAGAACACAGGCCTCCGCATGTCCACGGAGCAATGTGCAAATTGCAGTGATGGGTAGAGGAAAACCTCTACTTTGAGGACAGTATCTCTGGCAAACACGGGACTGCCGTCGACAATGCTGCTGAATACACCCAAGTACACAGTCAGACAATTGTTCAGTAAACAGTAAATGCGTAAAATAAATTACCTTGAGAGGGCCATATCTGCTCCAAACATGTGGTAAATGGGAACAGAATGGCTGCCAGTCAAAGTATATTCACAGGAAAACAGGGCTGGGGGCTCACACACAACGAACACACACACACACAGGTTATCCAAAAAGTCAATGTATCGGGACTTCACTTTGTTCAACATAGATTTTGGTTTCGTGGACTTCAAACGCAGACACTCATTCGCCTCACAGCCTTGGATTTGTCTATTTTTGTATATGTCTATACTTTTTCCCTTTCTTATCATAAGGTCAATGCCTAGTCTAAATGTCATCGTTCAAGAGTGGGGGGAGAACCAGACTCTTCAAATGAACAGGGCAGGGCAGGGAATGTTAGTTTCGGCTGCATGCTTTCTCCATTCAGATTATTCCCATCAAAGCTCCACTGGTTATCTGAGGTCGAACTGCAGTAACAAGGATCCTGTGGTCCTTCTGGATGGCTCCTCCGGCTCCTCCACCCCCTCCCGGGGCCACTCAGACTCTTCACATCGGCTACGATTAGTTACCCGACTCACAAGGGGAGGGGGGCATGAAAACCACAGATAACCAAGGCAATTTTCCCCCAAGTGGTTAGTTAAAACAACAACAAACTTATTCAGAATCAAGAGAAAATACTGTGTGAGAACCGGCCTCTGGGGCTGCCCTTGCTCAGCACCACAGCCTTATTTGTTCAGAGAACAGTGAGACAGGCCCACAGCCTGTGTGCTTGGGTTGGGGGAGGGCCCTGGTCACCTGTGGGCACAGACCAAAGGGCAGAGAGGCAGAAAGCTGCACCTCTATCCGCCGCTGTAGCTCAGGGCTTCCTGTGCACCCATAGAAGGTCCAGAGATAGCCTTCACCCAAGCCGCTACACAAAGCATCTCCTCTGGCTCTTTGAAGGCCGAATTGAGAAAGAGCCGCAACTTCCCTTTTCCAGAACAGAATTCTTGCCTGCCCACTGGTAAAGCTCTTGTTTTCAGCTCGCTTTTGTTCTTTTTCTATTTAAAAAAAAATGAAAAACAAAGAGAAGGCAGTATAATCTTCTCCACCTGCACCAGTCTGCGGCCAGCCAGAACGTGCTGGGCAGGGGCCCTCAAGGATGCAGTGATGCATTGATCTCGTCACCTGGAATTTGGGAATGCAACAAACCCTTACCTACCTACCACACAGCTGCCCACCAGCCCTCATCCTCCCACAGGATTGGCCCAAGTCCGGCTCTGCAGACACTGGCATCAAGGGATGACAACCCCTGAGTCTCCTCCACCCAGGGCTGAGATCTGCTGCCTCTCCCAACTGACACAGCAAGGTTCTCTTACACTAATACCAGAGCAAAAATCCATGCCATCACTAAGTCACCTCAGGGCACAGTCTCAGCTTCCTTCCTTGGGGACTTCTTAAACACACAGTACCTCCAACCAGGCAGGTAGTGAAATACGACTTGAAAAGGAAAAAAGGGAGATGGGTGGGGAATGAGGAATGAGTCACAGAACCAACTTCTCAGCCCTCCACAATACTGTGCTTCTATGGGGGGCGGGGCATCCACACCCCAAACTGTACCTGGAGATGTAGGAAAATGCAGAAACAAAGGAGGAAAAAAGAAAAAAAAAGACCAAGTGGCTGTACCACTTTCTTGGAAAGTCACTTAATGCTTCTCTCGTGGTTCTCCCCTGCCCTGGTTGCTTTGCCAAGTTCTCAGATACAGGCAGGGCCTGCTCTAGCTGGGGGAGCTGCTGCTCTGGGAGTTTGGGGAGTCCTGCTCATTGATGGTGTTCAGCAGCAGGCACGCCAGTGGCCGGGGCAGGTGGGGATGCCCGAGATCTCGGGCCTGCTCCTCGGAGGGCTGGCAGAGCCCTTCCTCCTCGTCACCAGGGGGCCGCACGTGGCAGCTGTCGCAGAATTCCAGGGGTCCATCCAGAGCGTCGTCAATAAGTGTGCTGAACTCTTTGAGGTTGTCGTCGTGGTGGCCCCGGTTGCACACACACACCTCAATGCCCGAGTCACCCGTGAAGCGGCGATGTCTGCCAGGCGTCTTGTCCTTGCTGTCGGGGAGGGCGCTGCCCTGCTCGCAGCTGTAATCTTTCAGCAGCTCCTCCTTACATTCGGAATCCTTGTCCAGGAAGGCCCCAGGGGCCAGCTCCCCCAAGTCAGCCACAGAGCCGCTGGGCTCCACTCCAGGGGCTTTGGTGGCTGCTGCATTGTCTGGCATGTCGATGGTGGGGGGCTCAGGGTCAGCGATGATGCTCGGGGGTCTTGTGCTGCTTCGGCTGGACCCTGACAAGGGGCTGCTCTGGGCCCCCTGGGAGCCCCTGGCGGGATCAGCACCTGGGGGGCTGCCGCCTGCAGGGCCACACTGTGCAGACAGCTGCTGCTGCTGTAGTTGGAAGGCACTGTATGGTGGGGGAGGAGTTGGAGGTCGGTTCACCACTTCCTCATAAGGAGGTAGTAAATAGTTTGGCAAAAACCCTAAAATGGGGAGGTAGGGAGGAGAAATTATTGCACTGGCAATTGTTCTAGGACAGAGACATTACACATATGTCTCTTCCCACCCCAGCATACCCACTGAGTGACAGCTACAGCTCTTGGTTGTGGGCAGGGCAGGGAGGGCTGTGGGAGTCACCTAATCCAGTGTCTTGAAACCCGAGAGCCCCTAAAGCTGCTTCATAGGCAAAGATTTCTGCCTGTACGGCCTGGAGTGAAGGCAGAGGGTTAGGAAAATGTGGTGGGTGGCCAAGAGATCATTTCTGTCTGGAATGGACCCGCTTCACATGCAAGCACGTCTCCTGTTTCACGGTCAGACTGTCCTCCACCTATGCCCCATAGGCCTTGGGGTCAGGGACCCTAACTTAGGACTCTGACCACTTTTTTCTTCCCCCACCCTTCCAGATGTATACCATGAAGAGGGCCTTATTCTGGGAGGTTGTAAATCTGTGTTGTCTCTCACTCTAGTGTGGCTGGAGGTGGTCTGGAAAGACAAACCAAACCTCATCCTGACTCAGATCAAGAGTGGGTGGCTTACCAGTGAAGGGTGAGGGCCTGTCATCTAAAACTTATTAAGAACATGCCAGGTGAGTTATCTTTTCACTGTGCTGAATGCTTCGAGGCACTGATGATCTGATTGTTATTGTTAGCATTTATGGAGCACTTACTATATGCCAGGCACTGTATTAAGCACTTAACCCTTCTACATGTGAAATTCCACAGTTGTGATCACTTTTTTCTATAGAACACACTGCAAAATGGCTTTGGACAAGCTGCATAGCCAGGCCTTCACCGACTGAGAGGTCATATGGATGGAAGCCCAGAGAAGTCAGGTGAATGCCCTTCAGTGAGTCACCGAGTTTCTTGATTCTCAGAAGGTCCAAATGTCACCTCCACACACACCTGCCCCTTTCACGGCAGCCTCTGCTCAGCATGACAGTAAACTAAATGGGAGGACTTCAGACCACTGAACTCTAAATCTCAATTCACTCACATCATCCATCATCCAACTACCTGCCTAAAAAAATCTGCCAAATCAGCAGAGACCTGGTCAGAACCCAGACAGCGTAGATGTGGAATGGCCCAGGGCACCCCCAGCACTGGCTCCTCGGAATAAATGTGACTGCCCCCTTGTGCCTGTACTTTCAAAGCCTGCTCTGTGCTTGGCAAGGAGGCAAACCCCAAGGCCCATAGGAGCCCTGGCCACCAATACACGCAGTCTGGGTGTCCTGGGCGCCTGAGGGTGGAGTTGGGGGGCTTTGGGGTACGTACTGAAATAAAATGGCAGCGCTGAGTAATTGTGGGCTTCCCGGTAGGCAATCAGGTTGATTTCATGTTGCCGCTGCTGGGCCTGAAGGCGGTGCTTGGCTCGGCGGTGGTGGCAGACACAGCAGCAGCTCAGGATGATGATGATGGTCCACACCAGCCAGAACCCTGGGGGTGGGGAAGCAAGACAGAGAGGCAGGGACACAGTGAACACCAGCCAGAGGGCAGCCTCAGAACAGGGAGGCTCCCAGCAATGCCCACCTGGTCAACGCTGGAACTGTCAGGCCTCACTCAGGGAATTCACATTTAGAACCTGCATTCCATTTTCATAAATGTTTGTGCCAAAGTGAAAGACACATGGGATGGAAGAGGGCAGATTGTAAGAATGACAGTAAAGGAGGCCACTCAGTCTGGGGCGCCTCCAGGGGCCTTGGGGGAAGGGCAGAGTGCCAAGGCAACTCTCCAGCCCCAACGGTCCTCCCATATTTTAGGTTTGAGGGCTATCATATATGCTCCCCTTTTAGGACAGTGTACTCTTCCTCTGTTAAGAGATCTCTGAGAGCCCAGCCAGTGTGGCTCAGTGGTTGAGCATCAACCCATGAACCAGGAGGTCACGGTTCGATTCCTGGTCAGGGCACATGCCTGGGTTTCAGGCTCGATCCCCAGGGTGGGGTGTACGGAAAGCAGCTGATCGATGACTCTCTCTCATCATTGATGTTTCTGTCTCTCTATCTCCCGGCCTCTCTCTGAAATCAATAAAAATGTATTTTTAAAAAAGAGATCTCTAAGAAAATGCTCTAGCTTCTTAGTGTCCATCTTCTCCCACGAGGACAGCTCCAGGCTTACTTTTGCTGCTGACATCAGGCTACTCACCAAAAGCAAAGAGCCTCTCAAAATCGCCACAACTCAGCTGATTAGTAACTACAAAGGGGCCTCGGAGGGGCTGCCTGATAAAGCAATTCTTAGGGTTTTCCTGGTATCATCAAAAGGATCTGGGGCTTTTCTCTACCATGTACCCTCCACAATGTAAGAATCCCTAAAGTTAGAAGTGGAAAATTCTAATTGCCTCAGGGCCATCTCTTCCCCAGGGAGTGCAAATGACTTCCTTAGCCCTTGATATAATCCGGTACAATTCCATCTCCTAGTCACACAAACAGTCCACTCCCACCTCCTTTTGGCCTGCAGTTGCATTAGACTCGGGCCCATTAGCAGCCTCCCCTCCTTCCTCCCTGTTCCAGGGATGGTAGAGGAACAGGGGAGAAGGCCCATAGCCCTTTTTCTCCGGGTGCATTATTTCTTCTCATTTCCCACTGGTTCTTAGTTACTCCTCTCCAATTTTCAAATGTATACAAAAAAGCTTTCTAAACACTTTCTTTAATTAATGAGCAATTTTGTTTTAAAATATATATACACATGGGGGAACTGGAATGAAAAACACAAAAAAGTGACCTATCTTTAAGTAGTAAGTTATGACAAATTTTAATTTTCTTTCCCCAATTATTTTCTTCCTTCAAATTATAAAAATCAAAACTAAGTAAATTAAAACTTAATATATCTGTGATTAATTTTATTTTTGCAGGTTTTTATTTTAAAAATTAATATATTTCTGGGTGGATTTTCAAATTACTCTGGGAATATATTCATATAATGAAATGACAGGCATCACTAAAAATTATTCATAGAGCCCTCGCTGGTTTGGCTCAGTGGATAGAGCGCTGGCCCGCGGACTGAAGGGTCCTGGATTCGATTCCAGTCAAGGGCATGTACCTTGGATTCGGGCTCGATCCCCAACGGGGGGCGTACAGGAGGCAACTGATTGATGTTTCTCTCTCATCGATGTTTCTAACTCTCTCTCTTCCTCTCTGTAAAAATCAATAAAATATATATTTAAAAAATTATTCATATATACTATTTTTAAATGATATTTCTAATATTAAATAAAAAAGCAGAATACAAAACAGTATAAAATATGATCCCAATTTTTGCTTTAAAAAAAAGTGTATCTAAACATCTAGGAATGATCAGGAAGTTAATCCCAAGGTTATTCCTGGATAACAGGTCATATTTCTGGTACCAGCTCCTTCATTTTTTGCTAATCTACATTTCCTAATTTTTCTAAGGTGAATGTACTTCTTTGAAATTAAAAAATGTATCTGGCCCTAGCCGGTTTGCCTCAGTGGATAAAGCATCGACCTTCGAACTGAAGGGTCCCGGGTTCAATTCCAGTCAAGGGCACATGCCTGGGTTCTGGGCTCAATCCCCAGTAGGGGGAGTGCAGGAGGCAGCCAATCAATGATTCTCATCATTGATATGTCCACCTTTCTCCCTTCTTCCTCTCTGAAATCAATAAAAACATTTTTTAAAAAATTTATCTGAGGATCAATTTGCAGGTAAGTTGTTATTAAATGAGAATAGATTATATTATTGTTCACTTATTGTCTATTCTGAATAACTTCAGATTTTTTTCCATTACAAATGCTACATCTAGTTTTTATCATCTGCTTTATAATTATAAATCTGTTTAGAATCTGTTAAGTATTTCCACATGTACTTCTTGCCAGAATGAGCTAACATCATGTTTTTTTGTATGCTTTTTTAAAGGCTTCCTTCTCCCTACAGACAGACCTATAAATGAAGAGAATCCTGTTTTTTTTCCGTTTGTACCAAAACACACTATTCTGAAATATCCCACGGACATTTAGGGTGTGGCCTCTGGCAACAGCTCTTTCTGTTCCCCAGGGGTGTCCCCACTGAATCTCCCCACAAAGCCAGCCTTACAGGGTGAGATGGCAAGGCAGTACAGCTGCCGGGCTCTGGCAAGCTGTGTGGCACCTAACTGCTTGTGGTATGTGTTCAGTGGGACTTTCTGCAGAGCCCTGGCAACAGGAGGACAGGCAGAGGGCGATGGAAGAGGAATTTTTCCCCATTTCCCCATCAGCAGACAGAAAAACCTCATTCCCAACCAGAGAACATAAACTTAATTTGAAGTTAGAAGTCTTCCTCCCCTTCCCAGATTCACTATTGACATTTGCTTATTCAACTTACATTTCTCTCCTGTTGCAGGATGACTGAAGATTAGACAGACACTGTTAGCGGAGCCCAGAGGATGGTGTTGAGGTCAGAAAGGAGCTGTGGGAGAGAACTGGCTACCTGCTGCCATCCTGTAACATCTCCTCCAGGCCAATCTAGTTAGCGCTCACCCTCTTAGGTGGGACTGCATTGGAGAAAGGCTCCACAAATAAGCACAGTGCATTCTGCTGAAGAGCCTGACTCCAAATGTATTTAAAAGTCACAAAGATTCTGGGCTGAACACTCTTTTTTTTTTTTAAATAAATATATTCTTTTCAAAAATATATATTTTTTATTGATTTTTTACAGAGAGGAAGGGAGAGGGATAGAGAGTTAGAAACACTGATGAGAGAAAAACATCGATCAGCTGCCTCCTGCACCCTTCACCCCCACCCCACCCCCCCACTGGGGATGTGCCCGCAACCAAGGTACATGCTCTGGACTGGAATCGAACCTGGGACCCTTCAGTCCGCAGGCCGACGCTCTATCCACTGAGCCAAACCGGTTAGGGCTAAACACTCTTTTTATATTATCTATATTTCTCTTATTTTTCTGGCATGTCCTTCATATTTCTGTGTTACTTGATAATTTAGAAAATACATTCTTCCATTAGGTCAGGGGTGGGGAACCTTTTTTCTGCCAAGGACCATTTGGATATTTATAACATCATTCGTGGGCCACATAAAATTATCAACTTAAAAATTAACGTGCTATATTCGGTCAAACATTTAATTAACTCACTGGCAGGGCCAAACCAAATGGTTTCTTGGGCCCTATATGGCCCTGGGGCTGGACGTTCCCCACCCCTGCATTAGATAATCAACATTTAACTCTATTGTTTTTTTACTTCTTGAGTCATTTTTTTAGTTTCTTACCTAAAGGTAAACCAACTTTTAACTTTCATGCAGCAATATACATGATCTAAGGCAATAGCTCTCAGCTTTTAAACATGCTTAAAACAACACACACACAAAACAAAAACAAGCTTTTAATAGGAAAAATCTCCTGCATCGGTTTTCACACTGGCCAAATATTTCTGGTTTTCCCTGCTCTAGGCATGCGGGTAGGTTGAACTTCTTAGCCACTTTTTGATTGGATGAGGCATTGAGACTGGCTTTAACTAATGAATTGGGATTGGAAATGACACATCTTTTAGAGGCCAGGATACTTCTTGCTGATGTGAGACTCTCCATGAGTTTTCCTTCTGCCATGGCAACTGGCAACATTTCAGAGAGTGACTTTAGGGTCTGTCTGGTCCCAGAGGATGATGAAGTGGGAACAAAGCTCCCAACCAACCTGTGACATACACATACTATAATGTGAGAAGTAAACCTGTTATTTTAACCCACTAGGGGTTTGGACTTGTTTGTTACTGCAGCATAACCTAGCCTGACTGATGCAATGAGTTTATAGGTTTTTCTGGTGAGAGAGAGTATTTAACCAGTTAACTGCCACGCGTCCAAAACAGAAACCATCCCCACTGCGTCTATAGACATTTATGGTGTACAAAGGGTTAAAGGGTTCAGCAGATTTTTCCCCCCATTGATTTTTAGAGAGAGTGAAAAGGAGGTGGAGAGACAGAGAGAGAGAGAGAAACATCAATGTGAGACAGACACATCGACTGGTTGCCTCCTGCATGTACCATGACCTAAGAATCGAGACTGCAACTGAAGTACGTGCCCTTGACCGGAATCAAACCTGAGACCCTTCAGTCTATAGGCCGACACTCTATCCACTGAGCCAAACAAGCTAGGGCAGATTCATCAGATTCATAAGCAGATCCTTGATCCAGAAAAAGGCTGAGATCCACTGAACTATAAGTATAATAGAAAAAGAGGGCCTTTTTTAAAAAAAAGGAAAAATTAAGCAGGTCAAAGGGGACTGGGGGAAGAAAAGGACAACTGGATTACTGTGTGAATCAAAACTATGGGAAAACTAAAGTTGGGAGCAGAATGGGCCTAGTGGTACATATGATGACATAGTATTATTATAGTAAAGGTCCAAAAAAGACCTCTGATGAGCTGGTCCCACTTAATGGAAGGTAGAAGGCATCCACTTAATGGAAGGTAGAAGGCATTCTAGTCTGACCCTCACAAAACGGATCCTCCTGGGAGCCATTCTAGTCAAAGCAGTGTCCTATCAACTTTCAAGGGGAAATATCCAGACTAGTCCTTAATGGAATTGTGCCAATTTTTTATCTCTTTGCTAGATTTCACAAACAAGGAAGAGCTTAAGAAAGGAAAAGTTAATGAAAGCAACACACGGTGAAAGACAGCATGCCCTCCTTCCCAAACACATACCTACCCAGAGAGTAAATCCCTCAATGACAACTTTGAAATTTGTGACCTCATGGTGGGGAGCATTTGTCATGCTAAGCAAAATGGAAACATGTTTTTAAAAACAATCAGAGTCCAATGTGCCCCAGAGTTCACAATAAACTTGAGAAAACACCACTCCCCAACTGGCAGGAAATTCCTCATTAGGAAGCCACAGCATACTGTAAATTAGCTCTCCTTTTACAGGAGGTAAGTGACCCCCTGGGCTCCTTATACCTCTCAGCAGGAGCTCCTGCCACTACCACTGTGGAAAGGCCTGAATTTGGGAAATGACTTCAGAGGACTGGCAATTTATCTCAAAGACCGGACAAGTTTCCTATAAGCATGACTGCAAATAGAAAAGAAAAGAGGCAGACAACCTGGGTACAAATCCCAGCTCACAAAACCATTTCCTAGCTTTGTGACTGATCATTTTTTTACTTCCCTCATCTGTAAAATGGGGAGATTGATGCTCTCTACCTACTTGGTCACTGTGAGGAAAATTAGCTAATATATGTAAAATACTCAGAACCATGCCTGGTATATAGTAAGTTCCCCAGCTTATTATTACTACTGTTGTTGTTACAGGCATGGCTACAGGTAGGAAGGGTTTTTAAATTTCCCTTTTAATCCATAAAAAAGCAAGAGTGAGGAACAAGTCCAAAGTCTGCTTCTAGGTTCTATTCTTGTCTAAATTCATTGGAAAACCAACCCATCTACACTGATCAACCTGCCTTTGTTCTGAAGCCTGGAGAGCTAGGGAACTGGGGTCTAGTCAGGGCTTAGAAGAAGGCCCCAACTCCCCACTCTCCACTCTGCTCAGCATGGCAAGTGCCTTGGGCCTTCCTTAAGAGCAGCTCAACAATGGGTATCCTAAGACAAACTAAAAATTAAGAAAAAGGTTAATATGTGAAAAGATGGGGAGCATTAACTGGATTTGCTAATAATCTGTTTCATGTCATCTCAGGGAAATTCCACTGTCTAGAAACACTCCCCTGTGCCTCATTAAAGCCCCAACCAGGGAAAATTGACGCCTGATTGAAGTTCCCCAAAATTATGTTAGGAGCAGAAATTCCTAACTCTGACCTCCCCCTAGAAAGTGGAGCTGGGTGAATGGAAAGAGCCCTGGGATGAGAACTGGGAGGTCCAGGTTCAGGCTCTTTGGCCTTGAGTATGTTCCTGGCCTCCCCAGGTCTCATTTTTTGTTGTTGTTGTTGGTTTGGTTTGGTTTTGCTTTCTCTGTTCCATGAAGGGCATCTTTGGTGGAAAGTAAATATGCACATTCGAGACCCTCCATGACCTGGGCCCATCACCCTCCAGCCTGGCACTTGGCTTTCTGGATGGCTTTGGAGTGAGGAGCACCGACCTTACTAATCAGCTGCGTACCCCTGGTCCAGAGACACAGGATGATACGTGTACCTCGCAGGGTGTTCTCACGGTGAAATGAGACGATGTGCGTGAAGAACCTGCTGAGTGCCTGGCACTAGGAGAGTTCTGTGCATATTAGCACCCATGTTATCGCCATTTCTTCCCAGTCAAGCCGCAGGGGAAAGATTAACAATGTGATCCATACTCTGTTCTTTCTCACTAGGCCTTGGCCTATGGTGTTCCTCTGCCTGGAAAATCATTCTACCCTTGTCCAGTTTAAATCCTATCTACCCTTTTAAGACCCACTTCAAATGCTACCTCCTCCACGCAGCCTGCCTGACTCCTATCCAGCCAAAGCAAACTCTCCTTTGGACATTGATAGCAGTTATGGCAAATACATTCCGCTCTCTACTTTGTGTTACTACAGGGGCACCTAGTCTTATCTCCTCTCTCTGCTAGGAGATGCCATTCTTGATGGCAAGGATTGTATCTGCCCACATTTTCCAACACAGAAGAGGCCAGAGCATTCAGCAGGAACTTGTTAGAATTGCAAATTCTCAGGTCCACCTCAGACCTATTGAATCAAAATATCTGGGAGTAGGGCCCAGAAAACTGTGCTTTAGTGAGTCCTCCAGGAAATTCAGATGCTTGCCAAAGTTCAAGAACCACTGGAATAAGGGTTTGCTGAACGAATACATGATTGAATGATGAGTTAAAGTGCAAGTGTGTGTGTGTGTGTGTGTGTGTGTGTGTGTGTGTACACGCGTGCACGTATGTGTGTGTGAATGACAGTCCTCAGCACACAGGAAAATTCAACTTAATAAAGATAAAAGCGTTGGTGCAAATGGCATTTTTTCCCCTTGAGGCCTTTTGCCAAGGATTTCCTGGCTGATATTTTCTTCCTTCCAAAGTAAAGAGACAAAAAGAATAACCCAAAGCCCATTGCTTTCATGGTTTAGGCAGAGTTTAGAGGCAATTAGAGGGAATAGGTTTCAAGGCCACGAAAAGTGCAGTTTTGATGAGACCTGAAACGGCACATTCTGACACTCAACCTCTCTTCTATACACATCAGGTGAAGGCCAAGACCCTAATAAGGAGGAAAACCAAAGAATTCTCAGGGGGGCGGGACACCCTCTGGGCATTTCTTGACCAAGAAGCCATTCTGAGCACAGGTGACAGGAAAGTTTTGCAGAACTTAGAAAGCATGAACCAACTGGTATAATGGGGAGTCTTTTCTCCTCGTCCGGATTCTGGTTTCTCTCTGGCCTCCCCTTTCCCAGCTGACCATAACTGGAGAGATAACTGGCCACTCATGCAGCTCTTCCTCTGGCTTTTTCAAGCCTCCCTGCCATCTGGGTCTCCCTGTCCCGCCACCCCACCACCCTGCCCTGGCTTCAGCGACCCGATTCTGGTGGCTACTGAGTCTGTTCTGCCAACAGCCCAGGAGGCTCTGTCAGTTTGAGATGGAGCCATCAACTCCATCCCTTTCCGCAACTGATGCGCCTGGGCCAGGCCCCAGAAAAACAAACTGTCAGCTTTGTGGCTTTTTGGCAGCCTGGCTTCGACTTTTGTTTTAACAAGGAGTGGGAGGGAGAATTTGAACCCTGTGGTTATCTGCATTTTAAAACATTTAAACAGAGTCTGTCCACCTGCTTGGCACTTTGTGTTCTCCAGTAAGTCCCTCAGCCCCACCCCTTCTAAAATAGCAACAATAATTCTGAGCCTCCTTGGTGGCTGCTTATATACATGGGAGGACTGGGGCGGGGGGTTGGGGGGGGGAGATATCCTGAGATCTATCTTCTCCCTTGGGAGAGGAGTCTGCACTTGACCCCCAACTGGGATTCCTCAGAAAGGCAGACATGTAGGTCCTCAGTCCTCAAAGGGGAAAGACCAGGGTGAAAAGAGGTCCTGTTTTGTAAAAACCACTCCCACTGGCTACAAGATCCTTTTGCATTTAGAGGGAGAGTCTTCCCGGCCAAGAGTCTAATTTCCTCTCCATCCCAGATAATAGCCCTTCTAGCTGCCTTCTACCATATCACTGATGTGGGGGGGAATAAGGACCTCAGAAAGGAGAGAGGGAAAAGGGGGCAGGGGTGATGGTGGCAATAAGGGAATGGTTTGACAAACAAGTCCAAAGTTCATTCCTGAATGGAGGGAGTGAGGGGTGCTTAGAATTATCTGGAGAAACAGTCTATCATTTCCTCTCTCAACAGACAGTTATGAGAACCACTGCAGTGATGGTCACCTGCCCTAAGGACTCTCCCACCCTCCCATTCTTCCTCGAGCATCCCATAGTGTCTTGTTTGAGTACCACAAAGATCAGAGTACAAAGTGTGTCAGTGAACAATATCACCACCCTTGGGCAACTCTGGAAGGTACAAGTGGTCCTGGCCTCAACCAAACCAGTGGCAGGACAAGGATTGTCTCCACAGGGCATTGAGCTGACAGTAACAGGTTGGGTGCACTGGAAAAGCCTCCAGACACTTCAGCTTGAGAGCACGGGGGCTCCCTCTCTCCAGCAGGGCTCTGTAGGCAGGAGCTACAGAAAGATTATCCCTTTGAGAGGGACTCTCAGAAACAGAAGTAGCACCTTGATGCTCCATGGGGAGTTCCAGAATCTTGTAGTTCTTTTTTTTTTTTTAATTGATTTCAGAGAGAGGAAGGGAGAGGGAGATAGAAACATCAATGATGAGAGAGAATCCTCCTGCATGCCCCCTACTGGGGATCAAACCCGTAAACAGGCATGTACCCTAACGGGGAATCAAACCGTGACCTCCTGGTTCATAGGTCGACACTCAACCAGTGAGCCACACTGACCAGAAACCTTGTGGTTCTTATTTAAAAAATGAATTTACAGGCATTCACAGAGCCCAGCTTGGCATTCACAGCAGCTTAGCTGCTGAAACCTCTCTTCACAAAGACGGCAAGCCTGGGAGTCTGGGATGTCCATGGAAAGATCTAAGGTTATCCCTGCTCGGCACACCCCGAAATGAGCATCAAAGAGAACCCAGGCAGGAGTTTCTGCAGCGACCTGGTAACCACAGCCTCTGAAGAAGGCCCAGACCATATTCCTCAGTCTCTAGCCCACAATGTCCAAAGGGCATCAGAGCGCTCCTCCTCTACAGAGGAATCACTTCTGGAACCAGGAAATGGATTCTACTTGCCAACACTGCCGCCGAGAGAATGCGAAAAAGGCTGACCAGGCCACAGTTTTCCAATGACAATGAGCAGAGGCAGTAACCAGCACCCGGGACTCCAAGAAACCTCCAGGCAAGAACTTACACCAGAGTTCATAGTAGTAGTTGCAGCACTGAGACTGTCCACAGCAGTGTCCTGTGTCACAGATGTAGCTCTGATTGTTGGTACCCACACAGGTTTCCTTATCCTAAAAAATAAATAAATAAATAAAATTTAGCATATTAAATTACTTCTCATCCCCCTCTTTCTGGTCATCTGCTCACGCTCCACCAAAAAGGTTTGTATCAATATTTATTCCATTAAGAAAAAAATATTAGACAGGACAGCAAATGTAAGCAGGGAGGGAGAATAGTTTATTAAAGGGAGAAGAGACCCTGGGCCAGGAAGCTCAGTTGGCTGGAGCATCGTCTCAACATGCTAAGGTTGTGGGTTCGATCCCCGGTCAGGGGACATACAAGGGTCAACCAATGAATGCATAAAGAAGTGGAATGGCAAATCAATGTTTCTCTCCTCTCTCTCTCTCTCTCAATCAATCAATCAAAAATTTTTAAGGGTCCACATTAAAAAAAAAAAAGGAAGAAGAGGATTCAGCACACACAGCTGACTGGTAAAGAGCAGAGTTCTTCTCAGACAGGAAAGGGTTATGTCACTTTCTTTATATCCAAGCAGAAACACTGGATATTCCAGTGCTATTTAAACTCAGCTGGTAACAAGGTGATGATTCTCCTGTAATTAGCAGTGGTTTTAAATAAATCCAGCTTTTCTGTGAAAGTTCCTGGAATAATTAATGCAGTATGGATTCTAAGATTAGGATTAGCATCTAGTTAGGCATTCCATCCTCCCTTCAAAACACAAGATCTCCAAGGTTAATTACACTGTGATTCAAAAAGGGCTAAAACACCAGCTACTAAATTCTTCACTTTTAAGAGGTGACCTGCTCAAGTGACCTAGTCCAAATTCAATTTGCTAGATCATGTTTAGCATACTGAATGATCTCTTAATCATCTGGACTGGATATAGGATTCATACTGTCCCTTCCCAGGGACAGCTACAGAAAAGGTACTGCTGGGTAACCATCTAGCAGTTTTTTGCCAAATTCTATTCGCAGCACTGGGGAATGGAAATGGAGGTGAAAAAGATTTTTTACTTATATAATCAATAAAGAAAAAAATTAAAATAAAATAAAAAAAGATTTTTTACACTTCATACTTTAAATATGAAATATCCCACCAGCCAACCTGAACTTCAGCCCAAAATGTTCTCTGGACCCCAATGTATATGATGAGACCTATAAATCACCTGCTCTATCTGGCTTTCAACATTTCTTTATTCTAAAGAAGTAACACATGGATTTACTGAACACTTGTGTGCTAAGCACTGAGCTGGGTAAGAGGACTATGCAAAGATAAATAAGACATTGTTCCTATCCTCAAGAAGCTCAGAGTTAAGAAGGGAAAAAACCCTGCTCAGCAAAGAAACTCAAACCACAGTATTGTATTTGCTGCTACTCAGGCTGACCCTGCCCACAGCACACATCCGGGCAGATGCCTGCCAGTGGAAACCTAAGTCACATGGCCAGTTCATGCTCTCTGGACCTGGCTTTCCTAGTCTGTCTACTTGGCCAAGGGTATAAACAAGCATGCCAGTGACTGTCTACAGGGATAGGGGCCGGAGAGCAACAATACAGGTACCTGAAGCCATAAGGACTAAAAACCAGATCCCTGGCTCAGTGCAGGTTTCCACCACACATCCTCAGGTGTTTCCTGGTCTTTAAAGAATCTTACACCCCCCCCCCCCCACCACCATGTGTAAAGGGGTTTAGGAAGAAGAAACATGGGAAAGGCATTTGTAAACTCTGACAATGAGGGTTTCACAATATTGCAAACAATTCTTCCTATCTTTGCCTTCCTGTGTATACCATATACAGAATACAATCACCTGTGAGGCCTGGCGCACATAGAGAAAGCAGATCTGTGCTCACTTTTGCTAGAACACACACTCTCTGACTTCAGAGTAAAACACTGCTTTCATAAGGATATCAAAAAGTTTCTCCCAGCCGGCCGGCATGGCTCAGTGTTTGAGCATCGACCTATGAACCAGGAGGTTACAGTTTGATTCCCAGTCAGGGCACATGCCTGGGTTGCAGGCTCGATCCCCAGTGGGGACGGTGCAGGAGGCAGCCAATTAATGATTCTCTCTCATCATTGATGTTTCTAGCTCTCTTTCCCTCTCCCTTCCTCTTACTCTAAAAAAAAAAAAAATCTTTTAAAAAAAAGTTTCTCCCAAGTCTAACAAGCCTGGAAATACCATTGTTCTGACACTGGCTCACAAGAGCACAGTTCAAAATGTCCACCTAGTTTCTAAAAGAGGCTGTGCTGTCTATACCCTGACACATTAAAGAATCCAGTGATACTTCTGCCTCGGGAAAATTTACCAGATGAGGTCCATGCTCCGAACACACAGTAGCCAACTGGTCCTAAGTGAGGCGTGGAATGGAACGTGTTTGAAATCTAAACAAGTGGCATCCTCATGACCTACTGGTGTCAGTTTTTCTCTTGGCTCTTCCATCCCCTGAGGCAGGAAGCCTGATATAAACAGGACCCCGCTCTTTTCTCCAGGGAGAGCAGAACTGTAGTAGCATCCTTTAATCCAGAGTCCTCCAAACACTAACCAATATATCTCGCCCCCTGTCCTCCCTCTGCCCCCAGACAGAGTCCCCAAGCTGCCAGGGATGGTTTTGATTATGGAATTATCATTTTCTGCTGCTGGAGAAAAGAAAGATGGTGGGCAGTTAAGGAATGTGAGTATATAAGTGGGCTCATGGACCTTTAGCAAAGAAAAAAATGAAGATTGGGGTGGTGAGATGTGTCAAGGTGAACTCCTCCAGAGACAGAGAGACTTGCTGGCGTGAGAAAAAAATCCAGGTGCCTTGTGTTTGGTCCCAGCTCTGCCACAATAGAGGAACAGAACTTTGGTTAAGCTCCTCAGTGGTCCTAAGACTTATTAAGATGCCCTCTAGCCCTAGCCGGTTTGGCTCACTGGATAGAGCGTCGGCCTGGAGACTGAAGGGTCCCAGGTTCAATTCTGGTCAAGGGCATGTACCTTGGTTGTGGGCACATCCCCAGTGGGGGGTGTGCAGGAGGCAGCTGATCAATGTTTCTCTCTCATCGATGTTTCTAACTCTCTATCCCTCTCCCTTCCTCTCTGTAAAAAAGCAATAAAATATATTTAAAAAAAAAAAAAGATGCTCTCTAATGTCCCCTTCAACCCTAAGTAAGGCTTTATTATCCTACCCACCACCCACCCCCTCTGTCCTAACAGCCTTGAGTCAACTCAAGAGCTCCTATAACCTCTGTCTCCTCTCATTCAAAGTGACAGCAAAGAACGGTGCTGTGCAAATGCTGCTTGGTGCTTTCCACCCTCTCCTGCAAAGAGGAGCTCCACAGTGGGCTACCCAGTGGGCTCTCACAGACCACTCATGGCTCAAGATCTACTGTCAGGCAGAAGTGACTAAGAGTTAGTCAGACCTGGGTTCAAAACCCAGTTTATTAACTTATTAAGCCCATTATGCTTATTAACTGTGTGAGCATGGGTAAGTTACTTAACTTCTCTGAGCTTTTAATATCAATGTTATTTTGTGAGCCATTATTGCCAGCATGAAAGATCATCCAAACAGCACTTTGCATTCACTTAGAACTCTTGCAGAATAGTAAAGTTCACTGGCTGTTCCAGAGACACAAAGAATAGACAAAGGAACTCGAGAGCATGCAATGGAAAGTTCAAATATGAAAAATTCTCAGCACCCTTTATGACCATCCTTTGCTTTTCTCCCAAGCATCTTTAAGCACTTTACACACATACATTGTTCAGGCGAACCCTTGAGGAGTGACCAGTAAATATCCCTCCCACCCCTCTCTTTAGAGGGGAACCAGAGAATGAACTGCACTCTCCCTGCGGGCAGGAGCTCTGTCTCCTTATCCTCCTCCCCCATCCCCAGTACAAGCACAGTGCTTGGCACACAAAGGTTTGCTTAATGAAACAATGGCAACGCAACCTTCATGAAGACAGAGCAACTTGGGGTGAATAATATAGCTAATGTATACTGAACACTTGTTACGTGCCAGGCACTGTTTTTTAAATGCTTTACAGGTACTCCTTTATCTGAACTTGAAAGCAACACTATGCAATGGGTAGTATCAGGGAATTGAGGCCAAGAGAGGCTAAGTAATTTGCCTCTAGGAAGTAGAGCAATCTAGTTTGTCAGACTTTAGAGCCTGAGTTTTTACCTATTATGAAGCTATAGCCTCCTTGGTTGAAGTTATACTTCCTCCGTTGCTTTTACCACTTCAGTTGCTTAAATAAACCCAATAAAAGCCCCAAATCAAATAAAATCAACATTTTGTCTTTGGTGGAAAAGATAAGGATCCTGTTCTGTGCAGCTCTTTGGCTTTGAGAACAGGATCTTTCCTTTTCTACTTGGCAGGGAGGAGAGGCAACACGGGACTCCTCCCTTCTTTGCTCAAAAGGTCATGCTTTCACATACTGATTTTCTGAAGAGCAGAATGGTGTTTCATCCCAGTGTGGAACACAGGGTCCACATTCCTTCCTTCATACTGAGTACCCTGCATCAGTACTGAGCTGGAGGTGGGGAACACAATAGAAAAATGGCTAAAAATAGTCATGATTCCTGTCCTTAAGGAGCTTCCAGTCTCATGAAAATAATAATAGCAATAATAATAATAATAATAATAATAATAATGTAATCACGTGATAGGAAGGGAAAATACATGATTCAGTGAGAGTTATAAGACCTAAGAGCTAGTCATAAAAAGGTCCAGAACAGCTTCTGGGAGGAAGGTAAGTTGGAACTGAGATCGTCAGGATGGTTGGAAAGTTAGTAACCAGGGAAGAGGGACGGGGAGAACTTTACAGGCTGAGGAAAAGAAACAAGCAAAGCACTTTAGCTAGGAATGGCTGAGGTAAGCGGGAACCAGGCTGTGCAGGGAGGTGACAAGATCAGATTGCATTTTATTAATTTTTTTTTCAGATTTGCATTTTAAAGATACCTTCTTCCTGGCAGTTTTCATCTGCATAAAACACCAAAGCCAAAAAAAAAAATGCTAGAAAGGTTCAAACTTCACATAAATGAACTTTGTGCAAATAACTTGTGCTTCTAGGCTGAGGTCTTTTACCTCAAGGAGGACTGTGGCAATGACCATCGGGATCCTCGTGTTTACAGGTATGTGCCTTCAAGCCCTGGTACCACAGTGACCGACTCCCAAGATATGGGGCACATATGGTCACTAAACAAAAAGCACAGGCACAAAGAAACAGCAAGAATGACCAACACCGAACTGGAAAGAACATTTTTTACAATGGAAAAGGATGAACAGTATGCCTTTTGCACATATGCAAAAAATTATCTCATCTCTTTGGTGGCAGCATAAACTGTGGGACTAACAACATTTTCCTTAAGAGTTTCCAGGTCTTATAGTTGCTATTCTTAGCTGAGCCACTGTAAAGGTCAATTTAATCAACACAAGAACTTTCAAAGTGCCAGCATAAAAAGAGACACTGGGCAGTAATAGTTGCCCAGGGATGTTTTCAATTTGCCAATTTATGGGGCTGGAAAAATCTGCTAGCAACTGGCAACAGCATCTTCATGTTCTTAGGAAAGCACTGAAGTTTTAAAGTTTAAAAGTAAAAAAATAGGAAAACTAATACTTCACGGGATGTTCAGGCACAGGACACTAACTATTTTGGCTGCTAGATATGAATGAATTTGGAGCACAACTTCTGGCTTTCCTTACGGGGAAAAGAAATGGTTTCTTATGGAAACGTCCAATTCCACAAATCAATTATGTATTGAAACTCCTTTCCCAGGTGCCAGGCAACTGTGCTGGATGCTACAACTACAGCAATGAGCTAGCGATTCTCAGGGAAGAGATCCTGCTTCTGGCAATACTGCTGGGTAGGTAACTTAAAAATTCTCCTGTCAGAACCCCTAGAAATACTGGCTACATAACAATATACACAGCTGAGCTTGCAAGAAAGCAAGGAGGATCCCCAGCCTAGGGCCAAAAATGTGGAAAACTACACTGGTAAGTGAGGTCAAGCCTTTCCAGTTGCCCTGGAAAGTGGCTGTTTATTGTTCTTGGGCCTACCTGAAACAGGAACTTGGAACAAAGCACCAATATAAAGTGAGAATCCTCAAAGAGAGAGAAAGCAGACTAGAAAAACAACTAGCCCGTTGGGCTCTGGCTGGTGTGGCTCAGTTGGCTAGGCGTCGCCCTGTGCAATGAAAGGTTACTGACTCAATTCCAGATCAGGGCACATGCCCAGGTTGGTAAGGGGTGTGCAGGAGGAAGCCAATCAATTGATGTTTCCTCTCACATCAATGTTTCTTTCTCTCTCCACCCCTCTCCTCTCTTTCTAAAAAGCAATAAAAATCTTAAATTAAAAAAAAAACAATAGCAACTAGCTCATTGGCACACAATGACAAAAAAATATCTCTGAATTGAGAGCAAAAAGTATCTCCTCTTATAATCTGTAACCATAGGCCTTTCCACAAGTCAATTTCAGACTTGAATTGTACTACTATATGGTCTGAGAATCCCCAACCCCAAAATTTAACACAGAAAGTGGCCCTAGGCTGGCAATAACTCTATGACATCTGGCAGAAGAAATGTAAAACTCTGATAAGACCTACCCTCAACCAGGGCATGAAGGATTCCCATAAATAAAGTTCTGTTGAAGATAAACTCACAATACAAAATACAAAAATTTATGCAGAAATAATCTACACTAATAAAAGAGAAACATGCAAATTGGTGTCACTCCACTACACCCACCAGCCAATCAGGATGGCTATGCAAATTAACCCAACAAAGATGGCGGGTTAATTTGCATATGCAGGTGCAGAGCAAATACTGAAGGCTCCGGCCCCAGCGAAGACTGAAGAAGACTGAAGACTGAAGACTGAAGAGGCTGGGCTTCTCCGCTGTGGACGGAGCGGAGAAGTCAAGCCTCACTGCGGCCGGAGCGGAGAAGCCAAGCCTCGCTGCGGCTGGAGCAGAGAAGCCTAGTCTCAAGGCTTGGTTTCTCTGCTGCGGCTGGACCAAAGGCCTGGGTCCAGGGTGCCGGAGGAAAACCGGTGCCAGCAGCCAGAGGAAGGAAGGCCTATAGCGCGAATCTTCATGCAACAGGCCTCTAGTACATTATAAAAAGACTTGGGAAATTCAACAAATAGCAGAATAAGACTCCCAGGGGGGTTGGGGGGGCGGGGGGCGGGGGGAGGCAACTTGTTTGAAACTGGAGAACAACCCAAAGACAAAAAAATCTTAAATATATTCTAGTGGAGAAGACTGAAAATTAACAAGTGAAATTATAATGTAAAATAGTAATAAGCTTCATAAGGCTAATAAAACAGACAAAGGGCTTTAGATGACATAGTCAGGAAAGTTTTCCCTGAGAAAGTGACATCTGAGTAGAGCCCTGAATCATGAGAAAAGACAGCTTAAGCCCTGGCCAGTTTGGCTCAGTGGATACAGTGTTGGCCCGCAGACTGAAGAGTCCTGATTCCAGTCAAGGGCACGTACCTCGGTTGCAAGTTTGGTCCCCGGTCCTCACTGCCCCCTCTTTCCCTCCCTCGCCCCCTCCATCAGGTCACATGTGAGAGACAACCAATCGATGTCTCTCACATCAATGTTTCTTTCTCTCTCTCTCTCTCTCTCTCTCTCTCTCTCTCTCTCTCCCCACCTTCCTTCCACTTTCTCTAAAAATCAATGAAAAAATATCCTCAGGTGAGGATTAAAAAAAAAGAAAAGCCAGTTTAAGTCAACCTACAGGACCAGTGTTTCAGGTAGAGGGAAAGCCAAGTGCATGCACAGACACCAATGCAGGGACGAGCTTGGTGTGTTCAAGGAAAAGAAAGAAGATTAGTGTGGCTAAGTACAATGAATCTCAGGGAGAGTAATGTGAAAGGAAGAGCTGAAAATTCAGCAGAAGCCAGACCTCAAATGCTTTGTACAACAGTTAAAATAATATCCAAAATACCACAGTTTGTAAATTCATTATTGGCTAATACAGCTAGTTTCTCCCTAGCTGATGGAGATTTATAAATATTTTTGCAGCTCGGCCAGTGTGGTTGAGCATTGACCTATGAACCAAGAAGTCACAGTTCAACTCCTAGTCAGGGCACATGCTCGGGATACAGGCTCAATCCCCAGTAGAGGGTGTGCAGGAGGCAGCTAATTGATATTCTCATCATTGATGTTTCTATCTCTTTCTCCCTCTCCCTTCTTCTCTAAACTTAATAAAAATATTTTTAAACAATTATTTTGTAAAAAATTTGCAACTCTCATCTTTAATTTTCAACTTGGGCCCCCTCTTTTTTTTTCACCCCCGCTACCCAAGTTGTGGCTGCTACTGCAGAGTAAGCAACAAAATCAACTTTTCTTCCATTTTTGAATCAGGAATGGCTTTCCAGAAAGTAGACCAAATTCTAGCACTGCACATCTATTAAAGTGGATTTTAGTAATGCTCTGTAACCAAAGGATAACAGACTCTTCATACACAGACAGATTTGAAATGGCTAAATGAGAAAAGATAGCAGTCAACTTTAACTAAGAATCAACTATTTTCATTCTATCCTAGATAGAATCTCTAATTTCTGAAAATACAGCACTTCTAGATCTTTAGAAAAAGGCTTGCAGATAGTCATAAAAAATATTCTTTAAAGTTGTGTGGATTTACCTATACAGGGTATCCAAAAAAAAGTGTATACATACTTTAACAACTGATTTCTATTACATTCTGAAAATGAAATGTATTTTAATACACTGCCTTCATAATTATTCAAAGTGTGTATACATTTTGGGGGACCCACTGTATTTTACAATAAGAAAGTGAAGCTCACTTTTTCCCTAATACTTTTGAAGAGTTGAGGAAAATAAGTAGGGCACATATTTTGAAGTTACGGTAGAATTGGGGGTAAAGGAAAGTAAGCTCTGACAGAGGAATGATTCAGCAAGGAGTCCTGGCCTATCCGTTAGTCTAACCCCCATCTATTTGATGGTAGGGGTTGTTATATACTTTTGTCTCAGTCACAATATGCACTATACATGACAACTACACCTTTAAGCTTTATTAGCTAAAGGAGCTCTGATAAAGGAAGGGTAGGCCATTGCTAAGAAGTTAGCCAAGACTCTGGTTTGTATGGACTGGGATATTAGGAAAAAGCTTTTATGCTGTTTGATTGAGTTCAGTAATTTTCCAAAAAAGACAAAAAGCGTGGGGCAGGTTTCCCTAACCAAGCCAGTAAATCTTATCTCATAAGATCCAGCCTCATCCCTCAAATTGGATTTTGTGCCCTTAAGACCTCTAGACTCCAGCTTGCTGGGCTCAGGAACACCCAGTCTCCCACCCTCTAGTTGTAAAGTGCCTTTAAGGGTAAAGCCAAAGACTGGAGCTACTGACAGACTTGAGAAAAGCCTAGAACCAATGGGAGCAACTGCTGCTTCAAATTTGGCTAAAGTGTGTGCTGCTGAAAGGTAGTCCCAAAAGCCCCTGATGTAGCAGGGACAGGGGTGCAATTACTTCAACCTGTGAGGGCCTCCTGGAATAAATATATCAGTCTTCTCTTAAAGAATGACACTCGAAGAATCTGAGGAAGGGCAATACAGTGAATCCTGGGTTGGGGGGCATGCAGGAGGCAGCAGATCAATGATTCTCTCTCATCATTGATGTTTCTATCCCTCTCTCTTAAAATCAATAAAAACATTTTTTTTTAAATAAAACACACTTCCCTGATTATGCTCATATATATTCAAGTGGTTTTAGTAATAAACATAAATATACACAGTTCTTGCCCCCTAAAAGTGGAATAGTCTAATATTTCTTTCTAGAATCCCAAACACATCCCAACATAGTTTCCCCCAAGAATAGCCATTTTGAATCAAGACATTAAATTATTTATAACCTCTCTACCTCAATCCATAAAAATATACAAACAGCCCTAACCGGTTTGGCCCAGTGGATAGAGCGTTGGCCTGCGGACTGAAAGGTCCCAGGTTTGATTCTGGTCAAGGGCATGTATCTTGGTTGCGGGCACATCCCCAATAGGAGGTGTGCAGGAGGCAGCTGATCGATGTTTCTCTCTCATCGATGTTTCTAACTCTCTATTCCTCTCCCTTCCTCTCTGTAAAATTCAATAAAATATATTTATATATACATATACAGTATACCACAAGCAAAACTTTTTAAAGTAATATATCAGTTAGGTACATTCCTACCAACTCAGGCACTGTTGCTGCCAAAGCTGCATTGCAACTGGATCCTCATTAAATAGCCCCCAAACAGAGCAGCCAGCAAAGAAATTAAAATCCATTTCCTGTGTTGCTATTAGGAACCTGAATAACAAACTCAGATAAAGCCACTTGACCCTGGTAGGAAAATCTCAGAGCAAAGACTGGAAGTTGCAACATATCCCATGGTTTTATTAAAGGCTACTTGCCACTGCAAGCAGGCCTGCAGGGTCTGGCTGGCTGCAGCAGTACTGGACATTGGATTAATGTGTCACTCTTTCCCCCTGGACATTTAGAAGGAAAAGCAGTCCTACCTCATGGTTCCCCCTGACAATCCCTCATTGGTCTCTCTTTTTTTTAAGAGATACACCTCTTTTCTTTTTTAAAAATTTTTTAAAAATTGATTTTAGAGAGAGAAAGGGAGAGGGGGAGAGAGAGAGGGAGAAACATCGATATGAGAGAGAAACATTGATCGGTTGCCTCCCCGACCTGGGTATGTGCCCTGATCAGAAATCAAACCAGTGAGTGACCTTTTGGTGCATGGGATAAGCTCAACCAACACAGCCACACCAGCTAGGGCTCATCATTGATTTCTTCTGTCACAGATAAATACAACGAGAAATGTGGCATTTCAGCAAGAGCTGGTGCAGAGAGCAGAGAAACAAAATAGCAGGTAGCATGTGACAGAGCAGGTGGGCAATTCAGCAGACTGCCATGTGTCCACAGTTGGTCCTATGAGGGTAGTCCTTTCTTCGCATGTTGTATCACTGCCTCTCCTGTTAAAAGCAGGGACTGCAAACTGGTGGACCTCAGGACACAATGGGCCTATTACTAATCAATTCTATGTCCACATGGTACCTTTTTCCCAATGTTTTAAAAAATTGAATTATCTGTATAACATTTTAAAATGAGAACAATTCATACAGAAATTCAGATTTCCAGATGCTCTTGAAAATTCAGGACCCATATATTAGGGCCTTAAGCCAGATTAGGCTGAGTCATAGATGTTCATGAGTTCTGGCTCCATCACAATCCCTACTGTCTAAATACCTCATCTACTTGATTCAAGCATGACACTGCCTGGCCCCTGTAGGCATCTGATTAGCTTCTCTTGCTCTCATGTTCAGTAAGAGATTGTTCATCCCCTCACCTTGAGATTAAGACATGCTGTAGAGGCCCAAATATAAACAGCAGACATCTGAATTCTCTACACTGAAGCTCAAGAAACACCTTACACACGACATGTAAAACAGGTACCTGGACAAAGAGAGGGCCCCCCTTGCTTGCATGCGGGAAATACCTCTGCAGAATCAGGAAAACCTCCTGCCTTAACATTCAAGAGATGCAACAGAGAACCAAGTTCTACTCAGTGTCTGTGTTAATTAAGCATTTGGCTGGGCATTTTTATATATGTTATATATTCCCTTTATAGGAAATGAGGGAATTAGTTTAGAGTGGTCACACAACTAGAACAACTTTTCTGAGCCTAAAGCCCAAATTTTAGTGGAAAGAATTTCATGCTTAGGGCCTAACCTAAACTTTCCTACTACATGCTGACAGGTACAAAAACAACAGATAAGATGTGAACTTGGCCTTTAAGGAACTTCGTACTAACTAAACTGTTACATTAAAGAAAAAAAGCAAAACCCATGGACAGACGATAGTGCTGGGAAGGCCTGGAGAGAAGGGATCAATGGGGGTGGGGGGGACATCTGTAATATTTTCAACAATAAAGATAAATAAAAATTTTTTTAAAAGTTTATCTCTGGCCAGGCAGCTTAGCCGGTTACAGTGTCGTCCCAATATGCCAAGGTTGTGAGTTCGATCACCAGTCAGGGCACACACAAGAAGCAACCAATGAATGCATAAATAAATTGAACAATAAATCAATGTTTCTCTTTTTCTCTCTCAAATCAATAAAAAAAAGTTATTTGTTTACCCATATTTTATGGATAAGGAACTAACATTAAGCATAAGACTGCAGATGAGAGAACTGGTATCCTCAAAACCCTGGTCTTATGGCTTTTGGTTCAATACTATTTTTATAACTGGTTTCTAGCTCATCAAAGTGTTTGTTATATCTTGAACATGGCTCTTGATCAAATAAATTACTTCTCTGAAAGGGATCTGAAATATGAAGGTACAAGTTAATTTGTTGCTGATGTGCTTTAAAAGAGATTCACCAGTTTCATTTGACAGTGAAGAGCACACACGGGCACAGTCCTCATTTTAAGCAAAATTCTGAATTTAACCCCATTTTTCCTCCAGCAGTTCCATCCTACCATGCAGGCTTTTGTTGGGAGCTAAAGAAAAAATAATGGGACTTGTCTTGTGTGCCTGCTGATCTTGAGACAAGTACCAGAGATCTAGTGCCAATAAAAAGTTCAACACTGTTCAAGGAAATGGTTTACTTCTGCCTCAGACAAAGGGTCACATTAAAAATGGTCTCCTTGCCCTAACCAGTTTGGCTCAATGGATAGAGCGTCAGCTTGAGGACTGAAGGGTCCCAGGTTCGATTCCAGTCAAGGGCATGTACCTTGGTTGCAGGCACATCCCCAGTAGGGGGTGTGCAGGAGGCAACTGATGGATGTTTCTCTCTCATCGATGTTTCTAACTCTCTATTCCTCTCCCTTCCTCTCTGCAAAAAATCAATAAAATATATTTTAAAATAAAAATAAATAAATAAATAAATAAAAATGGTCTCCCTGCAAACAGATACATTTTTTTTTAATCTTCAGAATCCAGAGGTTTCATCTCCAAAATATGTTGAATAACTCTAAAGAACTTTCTGAACTCTCAGACCTTATACTTAAAGATTAAAAGATGATTTAGAAAAGGGATGTCAATCTCTCACGTGCACCTACCCAAGCCACAGCAATAGGCACCTGGCTTGAAATATGGCTGCCATTAAAATAACCATAGCCTAATTGGTCTTTAAGCTGTATGACGTTATTTGGGCGCTACTAGGATCCTACCCTTCAGGGGGTTGCTTATCCAGATTATTCAGATTAAGTGATGAAATGTCAGTTCCAGAGGGCTGGATCTTATTTTTATTTTTTAATCCTCACTGGAGGATATTTTTTCCTTTGATTTTTTTTTAAGAGAGAATGGAAGGGAGAGGGAGAGACAGAAACATCGATGTGAGAGAGACACATCAATTGATTGCCTTCCACACACACCCCGACCAGAGCCAGGAAGCCTGCAACTGAGGTACGTGCCCTTGACCAGAAATGAACCCAGGACCCTTCAGTCCACAGGCAGATGCTCTAACCACTGAGCAAACGGGATAGGGCTGGATCTTAGTTTCCTGCCCAGAGTTTCTGGCATGATTGACATTTGGACCCTGGACCCAGATCATTCTTTGCTGTGAGGATTGTCCTGTGCTTTGCAGGATGTTTATTAGCAGTGTCCCTGGCTTTCACTTGATGGAAGCAGGTAGCAACACCCCACCCTCCTGTTGTAACAACAAACAATGTCCAAACATTGCCAGATGTCCCCTGGAGAGGGGGGCAAAACTTCCCCTAGTTTAGAACCACTGTTCCAGACAAATTTTACCCCCCAATTTAGTGCAGATCGTGTTCCATCCAGTCTTGTTGTCTGATGGCCTCAGGGGCTCCCCAACCACTCTATAAATTCCCGGAGAGCAGGGCTAATGTCAATCTCTCAAGTGCACCTACCCTAGCAAAGGATGCAAAACCTTCAGAAAGTACTGATCCTGGTGACTGACAGTCAAGTAACTACTGGGGCTGATTCTGCCCCGCACTCTCTGTGCCTCTTAGCTATGAGGTACGAGAAGGGATCCTCCAACTGTTACGCTGTGGTGATGTGATTTCACATTACCACGGAGGGACCTACCCAGGGTTTTCTGGTCATGACAGGTTTATAGTAACCCAGCAAAATCTAAGCCTGGTCCAGATTTATTCTGGAACTTCACCCAGAGACAGGGGAGTGATTGCACATCCTATTTTTGCTGGCAGCCTGCCCCAGCCTATCCCGGGCCTCCTCACCACACTCCAGAGCCACACCCAGAGGAGTGGGAGGTCACAGGCATTCACACCACTGCCTGGTGGGGAACCAGGGATTTCCAAACCTTGATGAAACCACACCACACAATAATTTGGGCAGTATATAAAACCATGAATGAGACCGTGTGTCACAGTTTAGTGGAAGCTCCTGAGAGGAGTGTGTTAAACAAGAGAACCAAACAATAATAATACTCTGGCCTCCTTGATGCAGTGCCCAAGGGAACCAATGTCTTATATGCAACACAGTCCCAGCAAACCCTCAGCCACTTTCAGGAAAGAAGGCACTGTGTCATATTCCAGCCATTCTCAAAGCATGTCTCCCACTCCCCTAAAACGCATACAGCTTCCCACCACTGCCCCTTCTCTCCCCTTCAGTTAAAAGAACAAGATGATTCAAGCCAGTCACCTCAGATTGAATCTCCATTTCCAACAACTGGCAACAGAGGCCTCTTGTGAGGTCCAGGGTTCGAGCCCAGTTGAGCCCTGCCCAAGGAAGCAATGGCTACAGAGGGGCACAGAAATGGCAAAAACAGGTCAACCTGCCAGGCTATTTCAACTACAGATTAGCACAAACAGTCAAGAAGTGCTGGGGGGCCGGGGGGAGGCAGAGTTAGGAAACTAGTATTTGGTTGGTAGGGAATCAAGCAGGAGAAGATATTTTATAGCCCAGCTTTTTAAGTAGCCTAAAATTATTGTTTTTCTGGACTAAAATTTACCTCTTCAAGGGAAAGGGGTGGGAGGGAGTGGATCAAACTCATGGGATGTCACTGGAGAAAGTAAATGTTTTCTTTGGCTCCATCCTAGGTAAAAGTTTCAAAATCAGCAGACAGTCTTCTTTTCCACTAACTTATTGTCCAGTCCACTAGTTTGAATTTGCTTTGATAACATGGAATGTGATGGAAAAACAAGCCACATTCCTCTTTAAAAGTACCTCTTGTAATAGAGAAGATTTGGGTTCAAAAATCTACCTGAAGCCCTGGCCAGTTTGTCCAGTGATTAGTGTCAACCGTGGCTCGATTCCCAGTCAAGGGTATATACCTCAGTTGCAGGCTCGATCTGCAGCCCTGGTTAGGGTTTGTGTGGCAATCAATGTCTCTCACATTGGTTTCTCTCTCTCTCTCTCTCTCTCTCTCTCTCTCTCTCTCTCTCTCTCTCAAAATCAGTGGGAAAATATCCTCGGGTGAGGATTTAAAAAAAAAAAATTCACTTGAAAAGGCTTAGATGACAGCCACCCTTTCTCACCTTTAGGGGACAATAGTGAACTAAAGTGTTCTGTGATGCCGTCACAAGATTTTTACAAATCAGTTCCGATAAGGATTTTGGCTCCAACCTCAGGTAGTACAAACAAGTGTCACCTGGCATGTGCTGCACCATATACAGCCAGTTACCTTCCGAGCAGGATCTTGCTCAATTTGTCCTGAACCTGGTAAAGAGAGGCTAAGCACACAAAGAGGGTAGTGGTGACTGGAAGTGAACACTTAGTCCTCTGCTGAGCCCAGGGCACGCAGAGAGAAGGTCTTGGTGCTAGTACCACACCAGGAAAATATGAAAGAATAGGACAACACTGAGAGGACCTGGCCCAGAGACACCATTAGCTGTGTCATCCTGAAGAGAGAACTGCTTGAGTTTCAGTTTCCTCACAGTAGAAAGGAGATAAGACTGCCTACCTCATGGGTGGCTGTCTTGATGAAATAATAAAAGTATCATGTAAGCCCGGCTGGTGTGGCTCAGTGGTTGTGCATCAACCTATGAAGTAGGAGGTCATGTTTCGATTTCTGTCCAGGGCACATGCCTGGGTTGTGGGCTTGATCCCCAGTGGGGGGCATGCAAGGGGCAGCCAATCAATGATTCTCTCTCCTCAGTGATGTTTCTGTCTCTCTCTCCTTCTCCCTTCCTCTCTGAAATCAATAAAAAAATACATTTTTTAAAGTATCATGTAAATGTTGGATAATAATCAGTAGTTTATGGGTAAATTAGACATTGGCAAATTCCCTCTTCCTAGTCATGGCTCCCACCTTGCAGCTTTAGGCTGGCTATCACCACAGCGTTTTCAGTGCTGTCCTTGTAAGACCCTAAGATCTCTTACCATGCAAGGGAGCAAGTGGGGTTCAACATTCTGGATGACCTGACAATCAGCAAGCATCAGGCCAAACAAGTGCCTATAAGTACCAGCTCCCCCTTTCCTTTCAAGAATGCAAAGAGCCCCTTGGGCCAGGAGTTGGTTCCTCTTAGATGTCCCTATCCGTGACAAATTCTAATAAGGAAAGAGCACACCGCCTGAGAGAGTCCCAGACCTACCCCAGCTTTGTTGGAGACTACTCATTTCTAGTATCAGAGATCATCTTACTTTATCGGTGAGGACAAGCTGGGGTGCAGTGAGCCCCTCCCACAACATTCCGAGGTGCAAGATATAAATTATTGTCTTGATGGATCTAGCCTGCATTCCATCGACTAGAACTTATCTTCAACTGGCCCTACAAGTGAGTGCAACAACTGAGACTACTGGACTGCGGAAAGGGCCACCGGTAGAAAGCTATCTCTTCACTCCTCTTCACTCATCGAGCACTCTTTTCCTCTCTAATGCTACTCAGCATCACCTGCCTAATGTTCCAGTTACCTGCACACTTGTTCTAGGTCCCCTACTTGACTGTAAACCCTGAGGGTAGGGACAGAGTTTATACCTATTTGTATGTACAATATGTTTTGAATAAAATAGGTGCACAACACTTTCCAGATACAGAATATTGGTCATAAGAATCGTTCAGCATTATAAAATCAATGCCTTCTGAGTCAAACAGGAAATAAAATTCATGTAAATCAGCAGACTAAGAACATTCCATTGAAATCTTGTTCTCTGAAAATCAGTAATCCATCTGTTAGGTATACATGATAGATTTTCCCTTAACCAGAAAACTCTGATCTTGCCAGATAATACAAAAATAAACTAAAATAGCATGCTTAAATGTGTATTTTATCTAAAATTTGGTACATTGTGCTATTCCAAAAAAAAGGTCAGCAGGTGACTCTCTTCTGAACTTTAGCCCTCTAAGTACAAAAACTATTCTTTAGAACACTGTATTAGTTCTTCCACACAAAGAACAGTTAAGACAGCTCACTGGAAGGTACAGGCCTATCTGCCCTTTATAGACACTGAATTCATGCCACACTCATTTTGACTGAAGTACCCTAATGCTTTCCTCCTTCTCTGTGACATATAGGACACCAATACTGGTGAGCCAAGTTCTTTAACAAAGACCCACAGATGACGGTTTCCCTTCTCATCCACAGGAGAAAACAACAACAACAGTCCCAACCTGATCTGTCTAGAATGCTCTTTCCCCAGCTCATATGTCTGGTAAACTCCTACTCATCCTTCAAGATTCAGGTCAGATATCAACTTCCCAGGAGAGCCTTCCAAGCCACTTCCCCTCCCCCAACCAGATTTAGATGCTTTCCCACCCTCTGCTATCACAGTCCCTGGGGATTCCTCAGTTGTAGTCTCAGCATACTGTAATGTAACTATTTCCAGGCGACTACAGGTCGGGTGGAATGGGGAGGGTCTCTCAAAGTGTGACCAGAAACTTCCAGGATCAGAACCACCCGAGGAAATTCATAGAAATGCATATCCCCACACCCCACACCTACTGAATCTGAATTTTAATAAGCCTGATTCACAGGTGATTTTTATGCATTTTAAGAATTGCATTAGAGTGTGAGCTTCCAGGAAGTAAGGACTATGCTTATTTTGTCTTAGCATCCTTTGTTCCTTGACCCCATTCATTAAGTGTTCAAAATCTCCGTGCAGTGGCATTATTCAGTAGATGATGCATGCCTGAGAGTCTTCAGAGTAAAATGCAAATGTTCACACAGAGAAGAGCAATGTCTTTCCTAGCTGGTCCCTGGGCCACCTAGAAACAACCTTCAGAAAATATGCCCCAACTGGAACAATGCATTAATCCTACTCTACTCTCTGCCCTTTATAGACGTTAGGAAAGCAGTCTAGGTGAGAAAATCTTCAGGCTTTTAAAAA
>NW_005871210.1:1151186-1154110 GCF_000147115.1 Myotis lucifugus | reverse complement strand
GGCAAAGCTGAATCCCAGAAGCCTAGGACACAAAGGGCTCAAGAAGGTTCTTCTAGTTCAGCCTTCTACCAGGAACCTGTTCAGAAACGAGAGTGAAGATTCACCTGCTGTTGAACCTCCGAGATGCTCCTCATGACAACCAACCCGGCCCTTTACCGATCACTGCATCCTCTCACTTAACTGAGTGGAGGGTATTGGATGTCCTCTTGCCCCCAGGACATAAGATGTATATTGGTACATACATCTCCCAACTCTCAGTCAATGCACAGCAGCAGTCACCAAACGACTGGGGCAAGAGCTCCTGGTGCAAGAGCTCCTGCCCACCCACACCCTCCACAGTCCGTCCTCTGCTTTCTGGTATTCCTTTGGTCCTGCATCCTTTAGGAATGAGTAGATAAAAATAACAGTTGTTCTTAACGAAATGCCAAAGTGCTACTGTTTTAAATACATTCTTTTGTAAAATCCTCCCAATAACTCTTTGAGTAGGTTTTATTATTTCCATTTCAAAGATGAGGTTCAGAGCATTTAAGCAGGGCTGCCCTGCTGAGACCTCAGAGGAGTCAAGATATGAACACAAGTCTCCCTGGCTCCCCAGCCCTGCTCATGTCTCTATCTGGCTCTCGCCCTGTCATCTGACCTAGCATGGGATGCTTCTCCCATCCCATTTCCAATGCTGCTCAAAAGCCTGACCAGGGCTCACTGTGTCCATAGGTTAAAATGACAGTCTTGGGTGACAGAGGAGATGCTCAAATGGGACCCCATTCTCTGCTCATCAGCTGCGTTAAAGGAACACTGAAGATCAACAAGAGCAATAATGGAATGTGTGGAGCTAGTCAGAGAAGCTTACTTTTAAAAGAATTTCAGGCAACCCAAGGGAGATCTGCTCACCTAGCACTTTTAAGACCAGCAGTCCTTAACAGGGACTCTCCAAGGCTTCTGGTCTGATCTTTTCTGTGGCTTTTCTTCACCAGGAACAGGCAGCAGAGGGTGTGTCCCTCCCCACCCCCTCTTACAGCCGCTGCCGCCAGTTACAGTTACGCATTCCGATACAGACATGCCTTTCAGACCAAGGAGGGGGTGGGGATGGCCAACTCTCAGAAGCCCTGGAACAAACAGTCGGCAACAGCTGTGTCCGAAAGCAGACAGCAGTTGGTCCCTTGCTACTGTTTTCTCATCCCAACTAGGTTACCGGCTATAATGTAGTGCCCTTACTTCAAACAGCAGCTCCCAAAACAATCAAGCCTCGGCCAGAGGGGTCTGTTGGTTTTGAAAAACCAGTCAGGAAGGCCAAAGGGTGGTCCATCCCACCCCCATCCCTCTACGGTGTCCATTACGTCCCTCAGGCACGCAGCCCTGACCACAGGCTTAAAAGGAGAGAGCCCTCCCCATTAAAAGAAGGTCCCATCTCCCCATTCAGAAATCTCTTTAGAACCAGAGAACTGGTGAAGAAATCTCTGCAACTAGCCAAACCAAAATGGAGAAGGAATAAAAAGGGTTTTTGATCAAGAATCCCACTCTGCCTCTCCCCCTCCCCCTCCCCCACCTCAATCTCTCTCAACTGTTTCCTCCAAGAAGCTCTGGAAATGGTCTTACGGTGTCTAATGGAAAATCAGAATGGGCGGCCCCAGACAGACTCAGGGATGTAGGGAGTTAAGAATATGGAGGCTCTAGAAGTAAGGAGCCACGATAAACACCAAGGGAAGACTAGAAATCTCTGTGTGGGAGCTGTCCTGTTACAACTGCAAGACATTTTCTAAAAGGTCCCTCCACCCCAAGCAGTAGTACCATAAACAAGCTCCCACCCTTCTTCCCTTCCCAACCCGGATCCACGTACATACAACCAGTTAATTACCTGTCTAAGACCCCAAAGGGAAGGCATCCTGCAAGAGCATCATCCACACTAACGTTTGCAACAAAGGGCTTTTAAAAGTTAAGTTCTTGGAATGAGCATTTCCCCTGGTGGGCCTGTGTGCTCCACAGTCCCAGTTAAGCAGCCTTCCCGAGCAAAGCAGAGAAAGTAAACAGAGTCCTGAGACCAAGCAGGCACTCTACCTCCTGCTCTCCTTGCTACTCCCCACTGTCTGGCTCCAACCCACCCCCACCTTCTCGTGACATATCTCAGACGCAGCAAAGCCCAAGCTGTCTGCCAAGAGGGAAATGACATCAGTTCAGGCACAGCAGAAAAAGCTCCAGACAGCTGCTGTGGAATAGTGAGGAGGATGTGCTGCAAACCCACGATGGCCAGCCCTAGACCCACTAACACTGGAGCCTACAACAGAGGACAGAGGCGGCCCCACTCCTATCAGCTCCCCTCGGCTCTGAGCAGGCTCGGGTGTACATAAAGCAAGAGCCTAAAGCTGAAGAGAGCTACATTTCTCTGAATAAGGACCGGACACTACAACCCCCAAGGTACTGTTTCTCCTCCTTGGGAAAGAAAATCAAGCCGAATGACTTAGTTTCACAGGACCTTTCCGCCCCACCCCTGCCAGAGTCCATGCTCAACAAATAGTGCTTTAAGTCTCTAGCTGTCCCCAACTTTCTCTAGGGATTGAGACAATTCGCAGGGGATGTGGAAAAGCACCTCTTTCCCAGCTAAGGTATGACATGCTACCTTGGACACGGATCTCTCCAGCCCTCACTTCAACAGGAGAGTTTATATTTCATAAACAAACTGCGCATGTACAGGTGCCAACATCTTTCCTCACTTGTCTTACAAAAGGTACAACAAGTCCCACCGCAGCCTCCAAGTTGCCAGTAAAGCAGATCATCTATATTTAAACTAACTCTTGCTCCTGAAAAGTTCACCACCTTAGGTTTGTATGCCTTCTTCTCTAAGCTCAGTTTATGGAGAAAATGGCTCTCTACAGCAGCTTTGCATAAAAAGCAAAGGCCCTGGGCTGGTGTCCTGATCTGACTTTTCCTAG
>NW_005871210.1:1142436-1150905 GCF_000147115.1 Myotis lucifugus | reverse complement strand
TGTTTGGATTTGGACTTGCAGAGATAACTCTCCTGAAGGAGAATAATCTTTAGAGGAACTTTATAAATCCAAAGTTACTTTCCACTAACTTCGTAAGGTGCAAATTAGGTATAGTTTCCATGACTCAAAGCAAGTATATCTCATCATCTTATTTTCTTCAACAATTTTCTTTCAGTGATATTTATCAAAGGCCTCCTTGGGAGTGGCCCTGTGCTTAGTATGACCCAGGTAAATCAGAAATGAGTCTTGCAAATTAGTATCTTTCACCCCCACCTAGGATAATAAATTAGCAGTACACAGCACTTAGAGCATGGTGAATTGCCAGAAGTATTTTTCAATCATTAGTGAATCCAGCCAAATACTACGTGCTTGCTTCAGGTCTCCCACTGATGGTCAAGGTCACACTGACTTTCCTGACAAGGAAATGAATGAGCCAAGCCAGCTGAGCCATTTCCTCCAGGCTCACGAAAAGAATGAATCACAGCCTCACTGCTATGGAGAAGAGAAGAGGGGAGATGTGCAGAGAGAAGTGGCTTCTGCTGCTGAAAGAATGGCCTAGGGAACCATTCTTTGGCATATATGTATTCTTAAGACACGGTCATACTGTCTAGCCCATGCCTTGCTACAGTCCTCACCTCGAGGCCAAATTGCCAGCCAGCCAGGCCTGGACATCAAGGCACAGCCACCCAAAGAAGAGCGAAAAAGCTGTTTTCAATGCCTTCCTTTCATTTCCTCAGTTTCCTGGCAACAGCCGACCACCACAAAACAAGTGCATCATTAAGTGTGACAGCCAAACAGGAGGAAAGGGTATCCTAAGCCCTTCATGGGCAACTCTGATCTGAACCTACCTAACAAGACAGAGTGGCACCTGCAGTTCTCCAGAAAGAGTACCATGGCGTAAGTGTACTTACTCATTTGTTCCACATCTACTGAAAGCCCTGTGTGCCGGCACTATTCTAGGGCCTGTAGATACCACCATGAACAAAATACCCAAGAACCCTTGCTCTGATAGGCTATGGAAACAGTCCCCATTTCTAAACAATATTCATCAGCAGTGATCTCTGAATAAGTGGAATTGCAACAAAATTACTAGAAAATAGATAATAATTTTGTAGAAGTTCAATCTAAATGGTCAAAATTGCATCATAGACTTCCTGATGTCCCCCTAATAAATACTATTTTAATGGATACTACTCAAGACAGTGTTTCTAATCAGCATTTTTTACTTACAAGATTATACATTCCTGTGGGCAAGGCAACATTAAACCCAAAGCATTACACTTAGCACAATATCATACACTATATAATAAGAGTGGTTACTGACCATGGATGGCTTCTTTTCACTAATATACTTTTTCTTGCCCAGCCCCTTGCTGACCAACTCTCATTGAGCACTGAGATTTGGGGGGTGGAGGGGTGAGGAGAAAAAGAGGCTGAATTGGTAAATGCAGGCATTCCAAGGAAAGCAACTTCATTTCTTGCCATGCCCTGCAAATATTACCACAGCCCAGTGGCAAAGTAGTCAGCTTTGGGATTTAAGAGGCAAGATGATCATTAGCAATTTCTGCTAGTATGAAAAAAAAAAGGGTTCTTTTATGTAAGTGATCCAGATTCATACATGGTGGACCAAAGGTAAGTCAAATCCTTCGTCACATAATTGTTGTAGTCATCTGTCTGATAATGCAGAATTAAATTCAACGATGAATTCTCCAATTTTAAAAAAAGGAAACTAAACCAGAATTAAGCAGGATTATGTTGTCAAAATGCTGCAGTTAAACAACTGTTTATGGCCTCAAGCAGTGTCTGAGACATCTTTCTACTGATCAGCCCCCTCCTTCCCAGTTCACAGAATCCCCAAAGACAGTAATGCTAAAACCCTTTGTATCCTGATTATTATTTAAGAAAACATACTACAACAGTATATATGTTCATGGCCAGTTGGCATCCATTCTTTCACTGTAGTTGATTTAAGAATCTTTTGGCAACATTTTCCTAGGCAGCCTATGTATTTATAATTTTTAATTCTGGGACAGAGGTGGGGAAAGACAGTTATTTGTTCAGCACTGACAATCAGCGAGACTCTGTGCTAGGAATTCCATTTCACCAACAGCTCACAATGCCACAACACCCCTGCCAAACTCCCCCACAACATAGGTAGCATTAACCCTATCGTTCACTTGCAGAAACTGAGACATGTGAGACCTTGCCCAAGGGCACGCTAGTAGTAAGAGAGGAAGGATTTCAATGAAGTCTCTTGCTCCAAAGACTCTTTCCTTTACAATAATATTAATGACTAGAGGCCCGGTGCACAAAAATTTCTGCACTCGGGGGGGAGGGTCCCCTCAGCCCGGCCTGTGCCCTCTCGCAGTCTGGGACCCCTCAGGGGATGACCACCTGCTGGGTTAGGCCCGCTCCCTGGGGGATTGGGCCTAAGCTGGCAATCAGACATCCCTCTGGCAGCCCGGGATCCTTCGAGGGATGTCCACTTGCCAGCAGGGAGCAGGCCTAAGCTGCAGTCAGACATCCTTAGCGCTGCTGAGGAGGCAGGAGAGGCTCCCACCACCACCGCTGTACTGGCAGCTGTCAGCCTGGCTTGTGGCTGAGCAGAGCTCCCCCTGTGGGAGCACACTGACCACCAGGGGCAGCTCTTGCATTGAGCGTCTGCCCCCTGGTGGTCAGTGTGTGTCATAGTGACCAGTCATTCCCAGTTGTTCTGCTGTTAGGGTCAGTTTGCATATTCCCCTTTTATTATATAGGATAGAGGCCTGGTGCATGGGTGGGGGGCCGGCTGGTTTGCCCTGAAGGGTGTCCCGGATCAGGGTGAGGGTCCTGCTAGGGTGCCTGGCCAGCCTGGGTGAGGGGCTGATGGGTGTTTGCAGGCTGGGTCACACCCCCTTCAGGGTGGGGGTCCCCACTGGGGTGCCTGGCCAGCCTGGGTGAGGGGCTGATGGCTGTTTGCAGGCTGGTCAAGCCCCCTCCAGTGGGGGCCCTCACCCTATGGAGGTTTGGCCAGCCTGGGTGAGGGGCTGATGGCTGTTTTCAGGCTGGCCACACCCCCTTTAGGGGGGGGGATCCCCACTGGGTTGCCTGGCCAGTCTGGGTGAGGGGCTGAGGGGCCGTTTTCAGGCTGGCCAAGCCCCCCCAGCGATGGAAGCTCCCAGCCTCTCCTTTTTTTCTTTTTATTCTGAGATTTATTTACCTTCTATAATTGAAACTTTGTTGCCTTCAGTGGAGTTCAGAGCCAGCCAGGACGGGGCAAGAAGCTTGGCTTCCTCCATCACTGGAGCAACCAAGCCTCCTGCTTGCTCCAGCTCTGTGGCCACGGCCGGGCTGAAAACAGGGTATCTGGGGTTTATTTATCTTCTATAATTGAAACTTTGTTGCCTTCAGTGGAGCTCAGAGCCGGCCCGTGGCAGGCAGGAAGCTTGGCTTCCTCCATCACTGGGAGCAACCAAAGCCTCCTGATTCGCTCGAGCTCCGTGGCTTTCCGGGCCACCAATCTTGGGTTGGGGTTAATTTTGCATATAGTTGCTCTGATTGGGCTGTGGGGCGTGGTTTAAGGCATAGCGGAAGGTACGGTCAATTTGCATGTTTGTCTTTTATTAGATTAGATATTAGATGGGAAGTTACTAATAAATTAAAAAATAGATGAGGGTCAGTTGAACACTGTCGCTAGTCAGTGCCCCAGGACCCTGTTTAAAAGACAGCCACTTAGATGGATCTGACAGTGATGTTCTGGAATGTGGAGCCAGGGCCCCTGGGCCCTATAACTGCCATTCTGACTCACTTTGCAGCCAGAGTTCTGTGAGGTAAATGACTGGGAAAGCCCCAAGGTTCTCATTTGTTCCCAGCACACAGCCGGTCCCCATACAAGGAGCAAGCTAGAGTGGAAGACCTTCCCATGCCCTGGATCTCAGGTAACCTGGTGACCTGTTCCCACACTCAGGTCATCTGGATGGCTGAGGCTGAAGGGGAATTCTAATTTTGAAGTAAAGAAATCGGAAGAAAGAGAATTTTATCAGAATAGGACAGCAACTTCCAGGCTTCTGGGGTAAGAGATAATGTCCAGATCTAAGGCCATTTTATTTCCAGGAGCTCTGAGTAGAGACTATTAGGCACACACAGAACATCTAAGATAAGAGACCTTTTTTCCCTCAGGTTGGCACAGGCACACTTAAATGTTTAGAGTTCTGACAAAAAAACACACACACAACAGACTGGAATACTAACTCAAAACCAAAGCACGGTGAGTGCCACCGTGAGAGTCAAACCAAGTACCTGATTCACGTCATGAATGTGGGGCTGGGCACTGGTAAAAGGATCCTGAAGTAATTATTTTGGGGAATTCCATGGGAAGAATTCCAAACTCAGAACAAAGATTTTTTCAGAACTTTGCCAAGTAGAAATGCTAAGGATTAATTAGCTGCCAGAAGTCAAGAATACTAGCTTATCTGTGTCCTGGGGCTGAACAAAGGCAGACGTGTAGCAAGCCTGCCCAGGCAAGAAAACACACCACTCCTCGTTTCTGAGGAGGACAAGGGGCTCTCCGAGTCACGGGGCTTATTTCTTCTACATGGTCTCCATGAAAACCTGTGGATGCTTTCTTACTATTGAGTCTTCACAGAAAGAAGGCTGGGCATACAACTCTTAATGTAGCATGTAATCACTTGCTAAACACCAAAAGATATATTTCAGAGAGAGAGGACCCTAACATATGTTGATATCTGACATTTAACAGATGAAAAACATGAGCTTCCGTGAAGTTAGGCAAGTCATTCAAGGACCCACACCTAGTAGGCAGTGGAACCAGCGTTTCAACCAGGCCTATTTTGGCTCCAAAATGTCTTGAACACATATGGAGGTAACATTTTGGTATCTTTTGGGACCCGATGTCACAGTCACCTAGGAACCTGATATATCCAGCCATCCAGGATATATTATGGGAATGAGAAGGATGGACTATTGAACGAATTAGTCTTGCCCTGGAGGATTTATTTATTTACCCAATTAGGAAGAAAAGATAGCAGACGCAGAAACAAACATAGGCATTCCATAATAAATGTTGGAGGGGAGTAAAGACATTAAGTCCAAGAAGGGCTTGAACAAGGGAGGCTGTTGAGAGAGAGAATGACCAAAGAAGGTTTTGAGAGATGGGTATTAAAATAAGGTGTAGGGTTTGGGTGGGAAGATGAGCACACTAGAAAGAGCCAAACATGGCCAAAAGCATGAAAACAAGGACACAAGGAGCATCCAAGAAAGGTGGACGATGAAGCAAAGGTCAGCTGGAGGTAGAATGTAGAGGCCCTACAATGTGTGTCTTCACTGAGTACTTTTGACCAGCACATTTTTTCTTTTGAATGACGACAGTAGTGCCAAAAATATCAAGGACAGGAATTTCTGGTTTACTAAGTATCTTGGGCTCTCTTTTCGCTTAATTATATTTACTACTAAAATATGACAGATCTTTCAGCTGACTTTCTTATACTCTGGGAATGGGAGAGGTGGAAGGAAGATACTCTGGTCAATGGTACAGTCTCAGTCTTTTAAATGGAGAAATGAAAGTAGCAGAAGCTGAAACCACTTTACAACAGCTTCCTAAGGTTTCTGCCTCTTGCTTCTCTCATCCCCTAACAAAAAAATCCTTTTGTGCTGACAATCAATCATTCCACAATATTTATTACTTTCATGGATGGACATTGCTGCCCTCTCCAGAGAGTACAGCGGTCTCTGAAACTCACCACTGACAGTGGGCCGTCACTGATGGTTAATGGGCTATTGCTGGATCTGCAAATTTAGCTTTATCAAACATAACAGCAGCCTGTTTGCCCTCATACCAAAACACAAGGTTTGCCCTAACCAGTTTGGCTCAGTGGATAGAGTGTCAACCTGCAGACTGAAGGGTCCCAGGTTTGATTCTAGTCAAGGGCACGTACCTCAGTTGCAGGCTTCTCCCCGGCCCAGGTCATAGTCAGGATGTGTGCAGGAGGCAACCAATTGATGTGTTTCTCTCACATCGATATTTCTCTCAGTCTTTCCTTCTCTCTTCCACGCTCTCTAAAAATCAATGGAAAAATATCCTCGGGTGAGGATTAAAAAAAAACAACACACCACACACACACACACACCAAAACAAAATGCAAGGTTCAACTTTCCTGCCCTAGAAACAGTTCAACCTCAACCAAACTGGCAAGTAGCCAAGAATTATATGAAAATTAGCAAGCCAAGCTCGGAGCTGTCCCCAGACACATTTTGTGTCTCCTAATGAACTGTTCTAATGAACTGTTTTTTAAACCAAAGATTGGAATAACAACAAAAGGAGGGACAGAGGTCATTCACACTACATGATACACACTCAGAACTTGGAAAGAGAAATCCATTAGGAAAATTAGTCTTCCAGGTCTCTACTAAATCTGATTTCATCCTTCACTTTTATTTAAACTTTGGGCAAAACAAAGAGAGATGTGGTCCACATCAGGTGGAAAGGTGAATGCAAATTGTGGCAGGCACACAGAAAAAACTAAAATGAAAGTCATTTTATTAAAGGCACTTCAACTCTGAGTCCCTGAAAGCAGTCCCTTAAACCAGACCCTCTAGGTTTAAGGTCATAAGACCAATTATTTGCATTGTCCAGAGAGAGACCATCTTGGTTGTGTTTTTAGAGGGAAATCCACTTACCTGTTTTCTGTGCTCATAAACTCAGCAAAGTTATTTATTCTCAGCTTACCTCCTCTTCTAAAGTTCACGCAATTTAAGGGCAAGATCCATAACTCTCACTTCTGTGTCCCTCACAATACCTTGCACAAAATAAGCCCTCAATAAAAGATTGTTACATGGTTGAACAGACTTAATGACTAAAGAGGAGATTGTAAAAATGAAGCTCATATAGCTGAATCCCCAAACATTAACGTGGGTAACATTTTCCTGGCCATAGAAACCTGATAAACAGCTAAGAGATGAAGAAAGCACCTGGATATTACTCCGAGGTTTGATGCAAGAACTGGGAAACCCTCTATGGATCTCATTATCTGTATGTCTCTAATTTCTCAGCTGAGGGATTTAAAGTACTTAGGCCACCTCAAAAGCAAAAGTCCCTTCTTCAAGGGGCTTGATCTAAACCCCCAACATTTGTTTTTCAATTACGGCGAGTGGAACAAAGCTGCTCCTGGTTTTGTCTCCCATTCACCAGATAACTCCATAAGCAACACCTAGAAGTTGCCTTTTCTGCATAAAGGATTGTGAAACTTAGTAAGATCTCGTTGGAAACACAGCTCCCAGCACCATGCCTTCCCTCATTTCCTGGATCTTATGTAAATCAAATACTACCTCCTCTCTCCTTAGGCTATGCGGTAACCAAATCTACTCCAGCTCTTAAGATTTCATGGTCAAAAACAGCAGAAGAAAACATCCAGACAGTTTATCACTCCCGTAAGTTGTAAGAAGTGGGAAATTGCAGAAAAGGTGGCTCTAACCAGTGAGAAACACAATAAATCATCTTTCTTGCAGAGAACTCAAGGTTTATAAACTATTTTCATATCCATTTTAGTTGTTCCTTACGTCAGCTGGTGACAGGGCTAGACAGTTATTACTATCCCCACTTGTCAGAGGAGTCTACTGAAGGTGTGAAAGTGTGAATGACCCAGAAGTAAGATCTAGGGCTTCTGAGGGGACAGAGGTCTTGTCTTCCCAGGGAGTCCCAGTGAGTAACACCCAGGGGGAGATTTACCTTCCAACTAGACTCTGTCAGGGCTCTGGCACCCTAACCAGCCATGCGACCACCTATTCTCAAGACCCTGGCCAATTACTTGACTGTTCTGAGCCTTCATTACTACCATTAGCATTGTCCAGAGACACCATCTCCCCACCCTCAAGCCCCTCTCCCCACCCCTCCCAGCAGCCAATTCTGCTGATAAGAGGCCCATGTGGTCAAAGACGTCTAAGGTCACTTTTGGAGATTTATTATGCACATGCTATACAGTTAAGCCTCTGAAGAGTCCCACAGTTAAGCCTGTTCAGCTCTAAATCTGCTACATTTTGAATAGCACAGACTCTCTTTCTTACTGAACGTTCTTTCATAGCCTCATATCTCTACAGTCTTTCAGCCTCCATATTCTACATTCCATTTCTCCCTCAGCAGCCTTGTGCATCTGCTGTGAAACCCCTAATACTCTATCTGGAGGATGGGCACAGTCAGTCAGGCAGGAATGGGGGTGGGGGGGCACACAGCTTGCACCCTTGGACAGCTTAAAAAGGAGAACATACACTCATGAGGCCCTAGCCCAGGGGTGGGCAAACTTTTTGACTCGAGGGCCACAATGGGTTGAGGGCCACAATGGGTTCTTAAACTGGACTGGAGGGCCGGAACAAAAGCATGGATGGAGTGTTTGTGTGAACTAATATAAATTCAAAGTAAACATTACATAAAAGGGTACGGTCTCTTTTTTTTTTTTTTTTTTTTTAGTTTTATTCATT
>NW_005871210.1:1084732-1142336 GCF_000147115.1 Myotis lucifugus | reverse complement strand
GATAGAACTTCAGTTTCTTTCTTCCATTCATTTTGCCCCGCCTTCTCTGTGTTTTTGAGGTATCAAAGACAGTGAAATTTATATAAATACATATCTACTCAGGCTTTTTTTCCTCACAATGAAACACGTCTCTCTCACCAAAAGTTTCAAAGAATGATAGGAGATGCCCTTGAATTATTTCAAATTCATTCTATAGATTTTTGAACTCTCCACATGGGAAGAAGTCAGAGGTCGTGCGGCAGACTCTTGGGGGTTCTAGGATCAGACAGACTTAGTGTACCAAGCCAAGCTGTGAGGCAAATCTATATTTCTCTGAGGTTCTCTTCTCTGTCCGTGTAATGGGTACGATAATGTTTAACCAGCTTCACAGGGTAATTATGAGAACTTGATGAGGTTACTGATTTCAGACAAAATCAAGTACCTGCACAGTGCCTGGTATATTGCTTACAGAAGGGAGGTTATTGCTATAATCTCTATTCTTGGAAGTGAAATATGGAAAAGAGATAGAATCTGTGTCCCTCATTCCATCTCCTTTCCCCCTGAACCCTGGCCTTCATGGATTAAATTTGATCTAAAATTTCACTGTTGCCCTGACCAGTTTGGCTCAGTGGCTAGAGCAGCCGTGGGCAAACTACGGCCCGCGGGCCGGATCCGGCCCGTTTGAAATGAATAAAACTAAAAAAAAAAAGACCGTACCCTTTTATGTAATGATGTTTACTTTGAATTTATATTAGTTCACACAAACACTCCATCCATGCTTTTGTTCCGAACCTCCGGTCCAGTTTAAGAACCCATTGTGGCCCTCGAGTCAAAAAGTTTGCCCACCCCTGGGCTAGAGCGTCAGCCCCTGGACTGAAGAGTCATGGGTTCAATTCCAATCAAGGGCACATACCTTGGTTGCAGGCTCGATCCCCAGCCGGGTCGGGGCATGGGAGGCAACCAATCAATGTCTCTCTCTCACATCAATTTTTCTCTCTGTGTATCTCTCCCCCTCTTCCACTCTCTCTAAAAATCAATGGAAAAACATCCTCAAGTGAAGATTAATAAAAGAAAATGCACTCATGGGGGTCTCCTTATTTTCACAGATTTCTCTGAACATTTGTGCAATCTCAGATAAGGGGAGGGTTTTTCCAAAAAGTCTCCCTAAACTAGAAATTGAGGGCAAAAGTCATAAGCTAATGGGCAGAAGTTAGAAATGAATGTGTGCCAAACAAAATGACAATGAAAGTTTTGAGGGATATAACAAAGGGTTTGCCATGATTAAAACTCCACCACTAGACCTGTTCAAGTGAAAAAAGAGAAAGCTGTGGCTGGAGAACCACTTTTGAAGGGTATTGTTGGGGAGTAACGTGGGGTTTTTTGTTTGTATTTAATCCTCATCTGAGGATAGAATGCCATTGATTTTTTAAAATATTTTTGTTGATTTTGAGAGAGAAAAAAAGAGAAAGAGAAACATTGATGTGAGAGAATATCAATTAGTTGCCTCCTGCATGTCCCCTACCAGGGATCAAGCCTCCAACCTGGGCATGTGCCCTAACCAAGAATCGAATCGCAACCTTTTGTTATACAGGACAAGAGCTCCAATCAACTAAGCCATACCAGCCAAGGGGGGGAGGAGGGAGGGAGGGAGAGAGGTGAAACATTGATTGGTTGCCTCCAGTACATGCCCCAACCAGGGATCAAACCCACAACCTAGGTAAGTGCTCTGACCGGAAATCAAACTCGCAACCTTTCCACGTACAGGATGATGTTCCAACCAACTGAGCCACCCAGCCAGAGATGGGGAGTAACGTTTTTTAAGTAGCGGAATACTTAGTGAGGGTTAATTACTTATGAAAACTGAAGAGCTGTCATAATTAGTTGAATTTTTTTAATAGTTTTTACCCCAGGATCTAATTTAAATGGTTCCATGCAAGATCCTATCTTATAACAGTAAGAAATTATTGTCATGTTTTAGGGGATGATATGGGATGGTGTTTATTTTGAGGAACAGAACACTTTTATTTCTTAGACATTCAAATGGAACTATTTATGGTTGAAATGATGTGAAATCTATGATTTGCTTCAAAATAATTTCACTGGGGATGAATGGAAATGAAAGGGGAAATAAATAAAACAAGACTGTCCATGACAAAATTGCTGAAGTTGGTGATGGGTACATGGGTTAATTCTCTTTATTTTTATTAAAAGAACTAAGGAGCCCAGCTGGTGTGGCTCAGTGGTTGAGCGTCAACCTATGAACCAAGAGGTCACAGTTCGATTTACAGTCAGGGCATATGCCCAGGTTGTGGAGCATGAAAAGCTCAAGTGATAAAAGAAAAAATAGCTAAGCTGAACATCGTCAAAATTAAAAAGTTATGCTTCAAAGGATACCATCAAGAAAGTGAAAAAAACCAACAACATAAAAATGGAAGGGAGGAAATATTTGCAAATCATTTATCTGACAAAGGACTCATTAGGCTTAACTGTAGGATTCTTCAGTGGCTTAACTGTAGAGTATGGTCATCATGAATCTCCAAAAGAGACCAAGACAGTAGACTTCTTTAACCACATGGGCCTGTTATTGCAGATAATGGCTGCCTCAGGCAGTCTTCGGACAATGCTGATAGAAGTAATGAAAGCTCAGAAAGGTAAAGCAATTGGCTAGACTCAGGAGAACAGGTAGTAACATGGCCACAGCCTTAAATCTAGGTGAAAGGAAAATCTCCCCCTGGGCTGGCCCCTTTCCCTTCAGATAAGGAACTTTAAAACAGACCAAAAATCAAATAGATTTTTTCCAAGTATATACAAATGGCCAATAAAAATATGAAAAGCTGTTCAATCATTAGTTATTAAGAAAGTGCAAATCAAAACAAGAGTGAGGTACTACTTTACACACTCTAGGTTGGTTATGATATAAAAGACAAGTGAAAAGGATGTGGAGAAATTGAAACCTTCATACATTGTCAGTGGGGATGTAAAGTGGTACAGCTGCTATGGAAAATAATCTGGCAGTTCCTCAAAAGTTAAACATAGCTCGCCTTAGGCTCAGTGGATAGAGCGTTGGCCTGTGGACTGAAGGGTCCGGGGTTCGATTCGGTCTAGGGCATATGCCCGGGTTGCGGCTTGATCCCTAGTAGGGGGTGTGCAGGAGGCAGCCAATCAATGATTCTCTCTCATCAGTGATGTTTCTATCTCTCTTTCCCTCTCCCTTCCTCTCTGAAATCAATAAAAATATATTAAACAAATAAACAAAAAAAGGTAAACGTAGCTCTGGCTGGTGTGGCTCAGTTGGCTGAGCAATGTCCCATGCACTAAGAGGTGGCCGGTTCGATTCCCATCAGGACACATGTCCCAGGTGCAGGCTCGATTCCCAGTAGGGGGAGTGCAGGATGCAACAGTCCATCAACTGATGAAGAGATAAATAAAGTGTGATACACCCATACAATGGAATAGTAATTGGCCATAAAAAGAAATGAAATACTGACACATGCTATAGCATGGATGCACCTTGCAAAAATATTATGCTAAGTGAAATAAGCCAGTCACAAAATACCACATGGTGTACGATTCCATTTACTAAAACCACTGAATTGTACAATCTAAAAGGTTAATTTTTATGGTATCTGAATTATATCTCAAAAAGCTGTTTGGTGGGTGTTTTAAAAAAAAAAAAAGGCCTCAAAAACCATCTTTACCTCAAAATAGGATGACAGGATGTACCAAATGGAGGTTGGGGTCAGGTGTCAAGCAGCCCCAGAGAGCGCCTTACCTCAGTACAGTACACAGTGTTCTGCATGGGGTCTAGCCCTGTGGTCAGAATGATGAACCACAACTCCCACACTTGAGACAACATCACACTTCCTTGCTGGTGGTAACCCTCCACTCTTTTCTCTACTCAAGAGAACAACAATGATGTACAAATCAGAATAATAGTATATATTCTAACTTACCTGCTCTACAATTTCGTTCCTTATTATTAGAAAACAATTGCTGGAAAAACTCCTCTCATCTGATGATATGGAAAGTAACGCACATGCCTTTTGGACTAGGAGTTAACCAAAATATATTCTTAAATTCCTCCACTGGAAACAGATCTTGAGTCAGTCAAGAAATAGGGAAGCCTTAAAGGTTCCCCAAACATAATAACAATAATAAAGGAGATTAGCATTTACTAATTACTAGGTGGCAGGTACTATTCTAAGTGCTTTGTAAGTATTATTCAATTTATCCTCACAATAACCCTATAAGCTAGGTGCTATTACCCCATTATACAGATGAGAAAACTGAGTTAACTAACTAGTCCAAGATTATAGGGAGGTAGTGTGGCTCCAGAGTCTGTATTCTCAGCAATGTTACTTCCAAAGGTCCCCTCCTGGGATGACCATCACAAATAGGTGGTTGGTTGGGCGGGCATGCAATTAGACTTGTGTGTTACATAGTAACTGGGCAACATTTTGCTCCAGAGCACCTACCTGACATTTTCCAGGGGACTCCAAACCACTTCCTTCAGCACCTGGGCAGGCATTTCTACACTTCTCTAGCTACAGGCTCCCTGTCCTTAGGTGAATCTTCCTCCTCAGCAAATGGAACAGTGGGATTGCAGACAGAGAAGGGACTGGAAGCTAAGCTAGTTAGAGACCTACAAACTATTGAGGAAGTAAAGTGAAATGTTCCCCAAGTGCCCATGTTAAGAATCAGAAGGAACCTCTTCAAGAATAAGCACAGAACATAGATCAAGAAATGCTGCTCACACTTTGGGGAAATGAACCCTTGCATACCCTAGTAATGGGAATGTAAACTGATAGAACCACTGTGGAGAGCAATTTGGCACGACTGAACCCAAATTTCATATCCTATAACTTCACAATCCCCAATGCCACTTCTAGGAATCCAGCAAAATTACAGAAAGAAATTAAGTACAACAGTGTTTATCTGAAAAAAACTTGGACACAACGCATGTTTATCTATAAAGGAGTGATTAAATAAATAAAGGTCTAATGCAATAACATACAAGCATTTAAAAAACATCAGAGGTGCGCTGGCCAGTTTGGTTCAGCGGGCCGAAGGGTCCTGGGTTCGATTCCCCAGGCTTGATCCCAATCAATGTGTCTCTCTCATATAGATGTTTCTCTTCTCTTCTTTTCTATCTTCTCTTCTCTTCTCTTCTCTTCTCTTCTCTTCTCTTCTCTTCTCTTCTCTTCTCTTCATCTCTTCTCTTCTCTTCTCTTCTCTTCTCTTCTCCTCTCCTCTCTTCTCTTCTCTTCATCTTTCTCTCTCTCCCTATACCTTCAGGTGAGGATTAAAAATAAAAAACACCAAAAAAATATTGGATGTAATTTTTAAAATGTTTAAAAAAGAAAAAAAAATCAAAGGTATAATGTAATATATTTAGGTTTTAAAAAGTGCATGTTATAAATTACCCCATTTTTGTTTTAAAAAATGAAAGACAATAAAGAACCCTACACATACCACCAACTTTACATTTATTTATAGGAGATATATATACATACACACACACACACACACACACACACACGCACATATATGTGAATTTATTATTAAAGGGTTGGGGCAAAAGTAGGTTTACAGTTATAATACAAATAATACAATAATAATAAGTAATAATACAAAATAAACTGTGTTTCGTGTACTCACAACTGTAAACCTACCTTTGTCCACCCTGTATATCTATAAATTGGCAGCATAAGCACAAAAACCACCAAAAATACACACCAAACCACAGACTTTCACCTTTTACTCTAAGCACTGTTGTATTTCTACATAATTTAACATTGTTATGGACATGTGTTATTTTTGTGTAGTTAAAAACTGATGTGAGCCTGGCTGGTGTGGCTCAGTGGTTGAGCATCGACCTATGAACCGGGAGGACATGGTTCAATTCCCGGTCAGGAAATTGAATATATATACATATATATATTTAAAGAAATAAGAAAAAAATACACAGGATGATGAACTTCTCACACTATTCAACTCTCACACTATTCTAGTACTAAAGAGCTATAATGCTCCAACATCCCAGTGTAAAAAGCCAAATATTAACTTTCTCACCCAAAGAAGCCACTAAAGGGAAAATACTAATTTCTGACCAATAAATGAAGCTATGGAGTTCTATTTTTTTTGTTTTATTTTTTTAAATATATTTTTATTGATTTCAGAGAGGAAGGGAGGAGAGAAAGAAACATCAATGATGACAGAGAATCATTAATCAGCTGCCTCCTGCATGCCCCACACTGGGGATGGAGCCCACAACCCGGCATGTGCCCTAACTGGGAATCAAACCGTGACTTCTTGGTTCTTAGGTCGATGCTCAACTACTGAGCCACGATGGCCGAGCAATAAATGAAGCTGTGGAGTTTTTTGTTGTTGTTTCTATGTTAGGTTGATTTTTAATACAAATGGAGTGAAACTGCCAAGTTTAGGTGAGGAACATAATTTAGGAAAGGGTGAACAAAAAAGGCATGTAGAATTATGAAAAACATGAATACTTTTGCCATGAACAGATGCCTCTGATCTGCAAAATGTTTGATGAAACAGTGTTATGACATAAGATCTGTCTTGCTTGATACTTAAAAATAAAAACAGACATGTTTTTATAACTTGACTCTAGGTCCCACCCTTCCCAGCCACAAATATTCTTGCATCGTCTTCCGCTCACTTTTACCTCTTCCAAAACAAGTTTAAATTAAATTCTTTAAAACACCTAAGATCATGAATCAAAACTTAGCTGTGGCCCTCTGAGGGAGAGGATGGCACTAGGAACAGAAGATATATACACAGATCATCTGCTTTCCCACAGAAGAAAGTATGGAAAGAAGAAAACCAAAAGTAAATAAATCAAGGCCATGGGAATGTAGTTGAGTGAGTAAGAGCATCCCATGCAGGACTGGCGATCTACAAGTCTGGGAGAATGACCTACTTTAATTCCCACACTGGGAAAGCCCAGAATTGTATCAACAAGCCGTAGAATTCAATAGGATGAGATATGTTTCCCCTCTCCTTATTTCCCAGATTGCAATGTTCTCTATTTATTTGGGTTTCTTTGTTTGTGGTTTCCACATTGCAAGCAGTTTTTTGGCCAGACTTTGCTCCACCTAGTGGAAATACAAAGGATGGTCCAAAAGGGAGGTGCCCACAGCCAGACATCAGCCTGCCAGTTGTATGCCACTGAGTAGACAGGTCAGCAGAACCCACTGTCACTGCTCCCTGTCACTCAGTGGCTGCTCTGACTGTCTCTGAACTTATAGTTGGAACGGTGGTCCTGGCAGTGCCCACAACTGGGATTGTAGGGTAAGAAATAAACCCACCTGGGTCCTGATGGTCCCTCAAGCGTTATTCCTAACAAATTATGACAGGAAAGAAGCCCTCTAGGGCATATGGATGGCCAGGAATTCCAAAGGCAGTTGGAATTTTGTACCCAAAGCCATGTAAAGTAGCCACAGTATTCATAAGAGTTGCTGGCTAGTGCCCAACATCCACAATGAGCTGTATCCTGAGGCTTGAAGGAGAAGGCTCTCCTCTAGACACAGCCTTCCTGACGTGCAGGAGTCGGCTTCCCTCCTGGTGACCCTGAAAACACCTAATAGTTTCTGCAGGCTGAGCGTGTATGAGAACAAGCAAACGTCCGTGAGGCTGAGCATAAGAGTAGAGCCAAGACTTGGAAGGGGGAGAGGAAAAAGTTCTAAGAACATGACTCAGTTCCGACGAGGGCCATGGAGGACACTGAGAAAAGAAAGTAACTGGCCATCAGCTTCACTGGGGCGAAAACAAACATGTTCTTCAAATAAAACCACAAAGGCAACCCAAAGCAAGGGAAAAGAAAGTTCAAGACTGGGTGTCTAAGGGAGGGCTCACCTGCTTACTAAACCACAGACTAAAAAAATATGCTTTTTTTCAAAATGTTTGGTGTTGGCTGACAAAGTAGGGCTGACTGGTAACATATGTCAACAAATCTGAGAGTAATCAAGATTCAGGATTTAAAGCTTTAGATTATCCCACCTAAATTGTTTTGTCAGAGGATTTCATATACTTCATAATGCTATGCTCTCTCTTCATAGGAAAGCTGACCTCAAACCCTGTGATAATTAAGTAGGACCTGGTAAGAAACCAGAGGTTCTCAACCTTGGCACTACTCACAACAAAGACAATCCTTTGTTGAGAAGGACCATCCTGAGCATTATAGGATGCTTCGCAGCATCACTGGCCTTCACTCACTAGATGCCAGTAGCACTCCCAAACTGTAACAAACCAAAAATGTTTCCAGACACTGACTAATGTCCTCTGGAAGCAGCAAAACTGTCTCCAACTGAGAATCACTGCTCTGAACACATAGACTCACCATGAAAAGTGACCTACATAGCTAAAAGATAACAGGGACAAACTTAACTCAGTGATGGAATAGAATCAAGGAAGTCACTTTCAAATCTGTTTCCAAACTTAGTTTGGGAGTTGATAATTACGTACCAACCACAATGTACTCTGAGGACCACCAATATTAACAGTAGTAGTAATTATTATATTTAATAACCATTAAACATATTCCAAGAGCCTTCCATATATTGTCTTTTCACCTCAGGACAAACCCATTAGGTTTTACTCCCGTTTTATAGATGGGGACACTAAGGCACAAAGAGGTTAGGTAATTTGCTCAAGGGTAGTTAAGTAGAACAGTCAGGTTTGGAACTCAGGTGGGCTGTCCCCAGAGCTCATGACCTCACCACTGTATTAGACTACACCCCATACCCCCATTGGAAAGCTGTTAGATTTACATCGTCTAATATGTAGTCAGTAGCCACATGTAGCTATTTCATTTAAATTAATTATAATAAACATCATACCACTTTGGAAAACAGTTTGGCAATTTCTCAAAAGATTACATATAGAGTTACCATATGACCCAGCAATTCCACTGTTAGGTACATACCCAGGAGAAATGAAAACGTATGTCTACACAAAAACTTGTACACGCATGTTCACAGAAGCATTATTCATAATAACCCAGAAGTGAAAACAGCCTAAATGACCGTCAATGTAGGAATGGATAAATAAAATATTGTACATTCATACAACTGAATATTAATCGTCCACAAGAAGGAATAATATACTGATATATGTGATGATAAACTGATCTGTCAACATTGATGAATCTTAAAAACATTATGCGAAGTGAAAGCCAGTCACAAAGGACCACATAAGTGCATGATTGTGTTTATATGGACTGTCCAGAATAGGCAAAGCCATAGAGACAGAAGTAGATTAGTGGTTGTCAGGGGCTGGGGGAGGAGGGTGTGAAAAGGGGAGAGACTGCTAATGGCTATGAGGCTTCTTTATGGGATGATTGAAAATGTCCTAAAATTAGATAGTGGTAATGGTCACACAACTCTGTAACTTACTAAAAAGGCATTTTATGTACACTTTAAAAGGGTGAATCTTTTGACATGTTAATTATATCTCAAGAAAGTTGATATAAAAAACTAAATGTCATTAAAAATTCAGTCCTCAGTTATCCTAGCCACATTTCAAATACGCAAGAGCCACACGTATTGATGAACAGTGCAAATAGATAATTCCCTCCAACATCACAGAACATTCTACTGGATCAGCACTGCATCAATGAACGGATAAAAGGCCTCCTTTACCATCTAACCACAGTCCACCTTTCAAGTCTCACCACCTGCACACTCCTCTTCTCACACCCACATAGGAAGATTCTGTCACAGACTATGTGCCTCCTCCAAACGCATGCTCCATTTTCTCTCTGGAATGGGCTTCTCCCCTTCCTGCTCTACAGATATTCTACTTATCCTTTATCCTTCAGAGCACGTCCAAGTGCCTCTTCCCTAACCCCCACCTTCCCCTGGCCCTAGCAGAATCAGTTGCTCCCACTGGCCTTTGTTTGCACTTCCATTACAACATTGATCCCTCTGGATTACAAATCATTGTGTGTGCTGTCTTTCCCACAAGATGACCAGCTCCTTGAGGACAGGGAGTCCGTTACTTATTTGAGGGTTCCCAAAGCCTAGCTAGAATAGCCTGCTACAGAGTAGACATTTCAGTGTATGTTGCTGAATTCTACTGAAAGGATTTGCAGAAACTCAAGGTATTGATTTTCGACAACTGTTCACTTTGGTGTGTAAAACAGACTAAGAAAATGAAGGAAAAAGGATTCGAATCCGGAAGTCTCCTATCCCATTATTCTACAAGAAGGAGTGTTGGTGATTGCACTGAAATGCCATTTTTAAAGAAAGAAGGGCTTCTGGACTGAAAACTGGGGCAATGTAGGTGAGTAAAGGAGGGAATTAGGGGCCAATGGGTATACTATTGAGAGCGGGGGGGGGGGGGGGGGGACTGCAGGGACGAGGGCCCCCATCCAATTCAAAGTTGTAAGTGTGGCAGAAGAAAAGTAATGCATCTCTAGAGATTTGTGCCCAGAAGGCCATTGGTCGAGTCACTTCATGGAAAAATACTTTTTTACTAAATCTTTATTTTAGATGATATAGCCAGATTTTTCTGGTTAAGCCTAATCAAAAAGAGAAAAAAGAAATCTATGTATCTCAATCATAATTTAACTGGAAGAGACAAAAGGCCAAGGCCTTACTATTTGGAGACCTTACTGGGTTTTTTTTCCTATGGATTCAAGGACTCATAACTGAGTTGCAGTAACGTATAGGAGAGTTAAGTCTAAGTTCCTAACCACAGAAGTGAACTAAGCTGATGAACTTTCCTGGGCCAGGATAGCCAAGAAATGGCTGTTCCAGGGCAGAGCTATTAAGAGGGAAAGCAAGCCACCTAAATATCATGTTTTTCTTATATTAAATGCATATTAAAAAAAAGTTGTACTTAATAGAGCCATTTTAAGGGGGGAAAATGCAATAAGGTACTCACACCATTTCAACAAGGAGTAAATGTGGAGAGTCCTCCTCAATTCAGAGTTAGCTGGAAGTCACTTGTTGAAATAAGGACAGTGCGTACCTGAAGTAGGTCCTGGGCCAAAATGGTCTCTGAATCTTTTACTTTACTGATTTCTACAAGCCAAAAATCAACAAAGACCAAATTGGCTAAATTGTGGTAGATTCAGAGTTAATAATTATATAACAGCTTCCGTTCCAAAAGCTAAAATTCAAAACACAAATCTCACTACAGATATACTAGTACAGTATCTCCGACAAAGAGACAAGGCATTAAGTAGGGGTGGAGGTGTATGGGGGAAGGGGTCAGGAAGAGGGAGACCACTCATTACAGAAACCTTCCCTTCTCTGCAGGAACTGTAACCACATAATAGCTGCTGGTCAGTGCATCCATCCAAATGGAACAAAGTACAAAAGCCACCCTGTCCCCAAAGTAAGCTTTGGAGGTGCCAGAGAAATGATAAGAAAATGGCCTGTGCTCAACAAACTGCACTTAGGACATGACACTGAAGATCCTCTCCCACATTTTCTCCCAGGCTTGCATGACATGGTAAGGAACCTCCACTTGCCATTCTTCCTCCTGCTAAGAAATGGATGTTTCCCACCACTGACTATGAGGTCTACCCCTCCTCTCCAATAGGGTGAGGCAGTCCACAGACCCTGGGCACCCATCTCCGAAGGCTCAATATTCCTAAATCAACCCTTTAGCAATGTTATTTATTTATTACTAACTGGGAAACAGCCTTTGGAGAGACAGAAATAGACAGGTGCAAAGGAAAAAACAACAGTTTGTTCTATGTTTTGTTCTGTCAGCATTTATACTTAATTTTACCAGTCCAAATGGTGGTAACTTTTCTAATGGACAAAGAAAATTTATTTCTCCTGCTAGTTTGATTTTAACTGGGAAAATAAAGAACCCCAACAAAGCCTAACATGAAAGAGTTCCGACCTAGGAAAGGGAATATACTGGCCCAGAACATGAGCTCTATTACGTTCACATGTTATTTCTAATATACATAAAAATACTCTGAAGAAAAAACAGGACACTTCAACCGAAAAATGAATAAGCAAATTGTGGTATAGCCATACAGTGGAGTATTACGCGGCCATAAAAAATAATTAAGTACTGGTTCATGCTACAACATGGATGAATCTGGAAAACAGTATGCTAAGGGAAAGAACCCAGACACAAAAGGCCACACTGTAGAATTGCATTTATATGCAATATTCCGAATAGGTAAATACATAGAGACAGAAAGCATATTGGTGGTTGCCAGGGACGGGGGAAGTGGAGAACAGGGGGGGACTGCTTAATGGGTAGGGGGGTTCTCTTTTGGGATGTTTTGAAACTAGACAGAGGCGGTGATTGCACAACATTGTTAATATACTAAATGCCACTGAATTTTTCACTTTAAAATGGTTACATGGTTTTAAATAGCTTATGTGAATTTCACCTCATTTGATCTTTAAAATAAAGAATACTAATGGACAAAACAAAGATGCATACAGCATGTAAATCGACAAGCCCGTGAACTCCTTATGGGAAAGATATGTTTGCTGGGACTCTGCTTCTACTCTTGATCACAACGCAAGGTTCAAGTGCTAGGGGCTGTATAGATTCTGCCATCATGTGTGTGTCTTTCTGAAAAGACAGGGAAGGGAAGAGAAAGTGAAGAAAATAGAATGGGAAAGCCTTGCCAGACGCAAGCAAAGGAGGGGTGATTACCCCTAGTGCACCCCACCCAACTTGGCACCAGGAGTAATGCTCCCATTAAGGTTTCGAAACGCCAGCCAGAGCTGGAATCAACACAAGCCAGCTTCTCTGCCTGGATAAAAAGCCAGCCACCCAGCAAGAAGAGCTCCATTTGGGGTGCTCCAGGAGGCTAGCCCCGGTCAGCGTCAGCGACGGGCTCTCCCCGGCCGGCCCGCCGAACAGTCAAAGCTTATTGGGACCCCCCTCCTCAGGGGTCCCGGTCCACTGCATCCCACCTGCCTCCCAAGGGTCCTGCCTCCAACCACGATTAAAAATGGTGCCCTCAGAACTTGCCCCTGCTCCAGCCTGAACTAAATACCCTCAGCCCCTCCCCCCTCTGGCTGACTCGGGAGCCCACGGACCCGACCCGCGCGGACGGGCACGCGGCGCCGCTGCTTGGAGACTTGCTCCACGGGGAACACGAATGCCCCCCGCATGCCCCCGCCTGGCACCACTGTCCCGGCCCACCTGACCTAACAGCCGTCTCAAAGGCCCGCACTCGCTTGGCACCACGCCTCTGCCGACCTGCCAGAAACCAAAACAGGTGTCCCTCAGCGACACACCGACGCCCCCCGAGGTCCTGGCCCCTGCACGCATAGGGGTCCCTCTCCGGACCCCTCAACTCCTGGCAACAGCACTCCCTCAGCCCCTCCAGCTAGCAGCGAGGCCGTCTCCAGCCTCCTCCAGCCTCCTCCAGCCGGGCCTCGACGACCCCCAGGCTCCCAGCCGGGCCCGGACGCCCCCTCCCCCTTACCTGCGGGGGTTCAGCCCTGGCTGACAGGGGGCTGGGCAGCGCCTGGAGGAGCAGGAGCGCCATGCCACCCAGGAGCCTTCTCCTCTCCATCCCCCTCCTGCTCCTGCTCCTCCGCCACGGCGCCGCCACCACCCTCCTCCTCCTCCCTCTCCACCTCTTTCCTCTTCTTCCTTCTTCCCTTCTTTTCCTGTTTCGCTCTCCCCTCCCGCTTCCGGCTCGGCTCCACCCCGGCCAACACACCCGCCCAAACACTGGGAGGTTCTCCAGTTCCAGCGCTTCATTGGCCCCTGCCCTGCGTCCATTCATCCAAATGGCTGTCGATCAAAGCGAAGTCCCGCCCCCTACTGAAGTCCCGCCCCGTGAAGAAGGAAAACCAGAAGGATCCAGCCAATGAAAAGTAGGAGGAAGCTGGGCCATCTTGGGTGCTGCGGGCCGTGTCAATGCGGAGTGTCGGAAGCCGCTCCGGCCGGGGGCGGGGCCTCCTCCAACGCGTGGTATTGAAAAGTCTAATCGGATGTAGCCATCTTGAGTGTGGCGGAAGTACTAGGTTTCCACAGTTTAGCGAAGAGAAAGAGTGTGATGATTCGAAATGGTGTTGGCAAATGTTTGTTTGTTTTTTAAGAAGGTAGCCGGGCGCTCCTAAAGAATAAAACAACTGCAATCTAAAAATGTTCTGATATCTTTTGTCTTGGAGCACAGCCTCAGTACCAGGGTCCCTCTGCTGGTCTCAAACTGCCCAAGCAATAGCTTGGGGCCGCTGGCCTTTCCTAGGAGACAGTGCCTTTGCCTGAGGCGCAGTGCTTTGTCACCACAAGTTCCAGGGACGAGATTCTAGTCCCTCTACCACAAAAGTAGCTCTGAAATCCACCCCAAAGGCTTTCATCCATGTTCTCCTCTTCTGGGTAAACACAAATGGTCTCCTTTCACACACCACCACAAGGGTGCTCTACCACACACACACACACACACACACACACACACACACACACACACCGTTTTTGTCTCATGGCTTTCCCTCAGTGGATAGAGCATCCATCCGCCAGTGGACTGAAGGGTCCCGGGTTTGATTCTGGTCAAGGGTGCCTGCCTCGGGTTGCACCTACCTCGGATTGTGGGGAGGCAATCAATCAATGTGTCTCTCTCACATCGATGTTTCTCTCTGTCTCTCACCCTTCCCTTCCACTCTCTCTAAAAATCGATGAAAAAATATCCTTGGGTGAGGATTAACACCCCCCCCCCCAAAAAAAAACACCAAAAAACCACCTCCCTACAGGATATATAGTCCAAACTTCGCAGTATGGTCCTGTGTCCTGATTCCTGCATACTTCTCTTGATCTCACCTGCCACCCACACATTCTGCTCACACTGGTACACTTAGGAGATCCTCAATGTGCTGTGTTACACGATACACTTAACTTCGTTTACACACTACACATACAAACTCCTAGTCCCACCCCCTTGTTTCTTCTTCTGGATTCACATAACACTCCCCCCCACAGTGTATCTAATCTGTATCTGCCTGGCTGACCCCTCCTACTAAATTTGCAGCTTTTTGTACAGCACGCCAAGTCTTACTCATTTCCTAAGAAATCCCTACAGCATCCTGTACAGGACCCAACTGTGAACTTAATCAATGATAGTGAAATGAAGACCCATGACAGAGAAACCAGCTGCCTGTAGCTGTCATTTTCCTCTCAAAGCATTATACAGTCTGGCCCTATGCCTGAGCCCACAGGGAGTTTGTTCTTGGCTTAAATGGTGGCAAAGTGGGCAACAGGTAAGAGTGAAGAAAACTGGTTTTGCCCCAACATAAGAATGTCCATAGTTCTGCCTCTGTCTTGATCCTGCTTTCCCAAGTGCTGCAAAAGGTGACAAGTATTTTTGTCAATCTCAAGTTTCTTAGCAATTTATCTATTCCACAATCAAGCTCCATAGGGGATAAATAAAGATTGAGTACTGAGACATATGAAAACATGCTCTAAGTCACTAATCATCCAAGAGATGCAAATCAAAACGACAATGAGGTACCATCTCATACCTGCCAGAATGGCTATCATCAACAGATCAACAAACAAGTGCTGGCAAGGATGTGGAGAAAAAGGAACCCTCTTGCACTGCTGGTGGGAATGCAGACTGGTGCAGCCACTGTGAAAAACAGTATGGAGTTTCCTCAAAAAATTAAAAATGGAACTCCCACTTGATCCAGTAATCCCACTTCTAGAAATATATCCCAAGAAACCAGAAACACCAATCAGAAAGGATATATGCACCCCTATGTTCACAGCAGCACAATTTACCATAGCTAAGATTGGGAAACAGCCTAAGCGCCCATCAGCAGATGAGTGGATTAGAAAACTGTGGTACATTGCTCTAGCCAGTTGGTTTGGCTCAGTGGATAGAACGTCGGCTGCGGACTGAAGTGTCCCAGGTTCAATTCTGGCCAAGGGGCACATGCCCCGGGTTGTGGGGCTTGATCTCCAGTAGGGGGGTGTTCAGGGAGGAAACTATTCAAGATTCTCTCTCATCAGTGGATGTTTTCTATCTCCTCTCTCGTTCTCCCTGTCGTCACTGATGCCTAATCGAAATGGATGTGTTAATAATGAAAAACTGGTGAGGTACAACTACACAATGGAATACTATGCTGCTATAAAAAAGAAGGAACTCTTACCATTTGCAACAGCATGGATGGACCTGGACAGCATTATGCTAAGCAAGATAAGCCAGTCAGAGAAAGATAAATATCACATGATCTCACTCATTTGTGGAATATTATGAACAACATAAACTGATGAACAAAAATAGAACCAGTCATAGAAGCATCGAACAAACTGTTCAACCTATGAGGGAAGGTGGGGAGTGAGGGGGTAAGAGATCAACCAAAGGACTTGTATGCATGCATATGAGCATAACCCATGGACACAGATGGGGGGGTGAGGGCATGTGCTGGGGGGTGGGGGCAGCAGGGGAGAGGTCAATGGGGGGAAAAGGAGACTTAGGTAAATTTTTTTTTAATTGAGTACTAAGCAAGGGCCCAATTATTTCCATACAGAGGGTCTTAATCCTGGCATCAAAGAGTTACAGAGGCCATATAAAGGCCAGGTATTATCATCATTAGGAAACCCCAATGGCTTCTATTTGTCAGACAGGATTTTGTCCCAACTTCCCTTTCTCCCTTTCCCTGAGAGCTCAAACTGAGCGACTGGACAGGACACACACTTAGTCTGGATTAGCACTGCCCACACCAAGGCATTTTAGTCACTCTCACCGGCTTTATTTCCACACCCCCCAAGAGCCAATTGAAAGAAAGCAGAGGCCTTACAAAATGGCGCTGAAATGCCGTCTGAGTGAATACTTTTCAGAGTGCCTCTGAACTGTAGCCACTACATACTCCAGACTTTTCCGAAGAGTAATCATCTGTGAAGAGAAGAGGAATGCCAGGAAGCTTAAGAAACTGGGAAGGAAAGGGAAAGGTGGTTGGTTTTTGAAAGAACATCAGTGTCAAACTGCTTCTGAGCTCTGGTAAGGATTTCCCAATTTGTCTTTGGAAGTGGGCAAAGCTGAAGCCAAATCTCGTATCCTAAGAAAACTAACTCAAAGACACAGACCTTTCTGCTTCGACAGCAGCTAAAATCAAATTGTACATTATAACATGTATGAACTTTGAAAACATTATACTAAGTGAAAGAAGCCAGATACAGAAGGCCACACACAGTGTGATTCCATTTATATGAAATGTCCGGAACAGGCAAAACTAGAAACAGAGAAAGTAGATTATGGATTGTGAAGGGTTGGGGCTGGGGGATGAGGGAGTGACTTAATTCATAGTTTCTTTTGGGGGTAATGAAAAAGTTCTGGAATTAGATCATGATTATGGTTGTACAGCTTTGCTGAGTATACTACAAATCACTAATTTGTACACTTTAATAGGATGAATTTATGTGATATGGATTACATTTTAATTTTTTTTAAATAGAGGGAAAAAGTAAGTTGCAGCCAGTATTGTGACCGCAGAATGGAGGCCCTTCTCATTAGAGCAATGGTCCTTCAAGTGTAGTATGTAGAATCACCACTGGAAAATTACCAGAAGTGTAAATCCCAAGGCTCTGCCCCAGACCCACATAATTTAGAAATCTGGAAGAGGAAGCCATATGATCTGTTTTAACAGGTGCTCCTGGTGCATTTTTTAGAGCTATTTTTCCAGAGTAGAAAAAACTTTTTGCGTAAAGGACCAGAGAGTAAATACTCTAGGTTTTGCATGTTACATGCATTGGGTCTCTGTCACATATCCTTTTCTTCCTTTTTACGGCCCTTTAAAACCTTGAGCCATGGTTTGCCAACTCCTGCTCGAGAGCAACACAGCTCCCATTCTGGGAGCTCTCTGGAGCTTCCAGCAGACAGGTGGGTTTTTCCCTTGTAATAAGGTAGATGAGCAATGGCTTCCGGGCTTCGGACAGGTAGGTTCCCCTAAAGTTGTTGCCCTCCCTCCAGGCCAAGGCTAAAGTCAGTCCAGATCCTATTTTCCATCCAGGTGTTATTAACTCAGCTGCAGACAGTTCGTTGTGCTTTGAAGAAATTTATTCAATTCACAGTGGTATCTTTGAACAGTCAGTAAATTCTACTAGACAAAGCTCAGACAGACACTGACCCCAGGTATGCCACAACAGTCCCCCAAGGAGGGTGAGAAATCACCTACAGCAGCCAAGTTGGAAAGGGCAAGTGACTGTGCTTTGCTGTGTGTCCTTGAAGGCTCTTTGGTCCTGGCTGGTTTTCTCTTATAGGCGTCCAAATAAAACTTCCCTTTCCTAGTCAGTACACACCAGTCTTTGGTATTTAACCGAATGGGCTGAAGAAGGGAGGTAGCCAGGAAATTACACCCATTACAATGTGTGGTTGATGCCTACATAGATCCTTTTTACTCACAGTTAGTAGAATTATCTTTTTTTTTTCCCAAGGTGACCAGAGCCACAGCCATTCTAGATCTGTGTGTGTGTGTGTGTGTGTGTGTGTGTGTGTGTGTGTGTGTATTATTCATTTCAGAGAGGAAGGGAGAGGGAGAGATAGAAACATCAATGATTAGAGTGAATCATTGATGGGCTGCCTCCTGCAGGCCCCCTACTGGGGATTGAGCCCACAACCCAGGCATGTGCCCTGACCAGGAGTCAAACCGTGGCCTCCTGGTTCATAGGTTGATGCTCAACCACTGAGCCATACAGGCTGAGCAGAAATATCTTTTAAACACAGAAATAAAATCAGACATGATTTTAGAGCAGAACAAATTATCTATAGACAGGGCTTGAGCACCATGGAACTCTGCTGCCTCACACAATGACCTTTTTTCAGCACTAAGAACTCCCAGGTGTCTGATAAAACTCAAGGTTAGCAGCACTCCCAAAGAACCTTTCTGACAGGGGCAATGAGGAGAATGGGGTAGAGTGGAGATGAGCCCCAACACAGACCAGCCCTCCCTCCCCCCGTGTTAGCTAGAACTACATGGGTAAAGGTTTCATGGCTTGAGAGAAGATGACACAGAGGAAAGAGGAAAGAAGAGTAGGAACTTCTCTTTGTCCCAGGGGTTCTTCCCAATCCCAAAGTTTTCCTAATTTTTCCAATCGATTTGCTGAATGTCTCCCTCTGGTCCCAGCAACTTCTCCCTGAGGGGGCCTCAGCTCCTGGTTTCCATGGGATGGAAGGGGGAAGCAGACAGAGGATTTGGTCTTCCGCCCCTTGTTCACTTTCATCCCCTGGAGCCCAATAAACCAAGTGCCTGGGTAGAAGCATGAGGAATTCTGCTGCCTCATACACCCCCAAGTACACCGGAACCTTAGGCCCTGTTGGCAAAGAGGAATGAGGGCACAGGCAGCTAAGGAGGAGCTGGTGAATATTGGTACAGACTGGTCCTTGCTGAGGCGGGACATTTAGAGACCCTTATTGAAGTAGACAGAAGGCACAAGTTCTCCATACTTGGCCTTGATGGTGTCTTGGAGCTCCTGTTCCAGGTAGGAAACTGGCAGTTCACTGAGGAGAGAGAAGAAGGTTATGAGTATGCCACCTAGACAGCAGCAAATTACCCTTCGATACCAACTCAAATACCACTTCTAAAAAGCCCCTTCCCCATTTGTCCCTTCAGAATTAGTAAGAGCTACTGTACAACACAATATGTTGCTTTTACCTCTACTCAGGCCTGTCTTCCTTCTCCCTGGTGCTCAACTTCCACCTTCTCCACAAGATTACAGGCACAGTGCTCGGAACACAGGAGACATCTAACAGATGACCACTGAGCTAAGAGCACTAAGGAAGGGGAGAGTGGCATCTCCTCGGAATATATTCCAGGTCTGTATTCATACCTGGTCTCCTGGAACAAGTCCGTCCTCCCACCCACCTGATGCTGCCCTTCCATGACATGGTGGATGAAAAGGTTCAATTCATCCACCCTCTGGCAAATAAGAGCCAGAATAAGGACCTGGGTCCAGCCAGGGGAGATTTATCTAATAACCCAACCAGCAGGACAGAGTCTCTTGTTGTTCCCCCACTTTCTCTCCAAGGCAGCCCTTGCTGCCCTGGAAGCAGTTCATCCCTTTGGAGACGTGTTCTGGCTTACCATTCACGCAGGGTTAAGAGGCCCAGAGTTTAGGCTGACAGGCACTTGTCGCTGGACAAATGCTGCCCTTCTTGCCCCTCCCTCTCTCCTTCCGGACAGCAAGCAGGGCAGGGAGAGTAGGGACAGGACATTTGGAAAAACAAAGGAAGGAATGAATAGCTGATACCATATCTGTGGGAAGAGCCCACATGCCACTGGCACCATGAAGATGAGGCTGCATTCTAGCACGGATTAAAATCAGCCAGCCTCCACCCTTCATCCCTTACCCCGATCCACCCCTGTTGTTCAAGCACATGAAGTCACTAGGGAGTGCAGGCAGCAGCCCCTAAAGACCACATGCATCCACTGATATGCAGGGAAAGCAGTGAGGGGTGTGAATCCAAAGGCCCTGCTCCTCTATTCACTGAACATCTGGACCAGGGGTGGGCAAACTTTTCTTTTTTAATATATTTTATTGATTTTTTACAGAGAGGAAGGGAGAGAGATAGAAACATCGATGAGAGAGAAACATCAATCAGCTGCCTCCTGCACATCCCCCACTGAGGATGTGCCCGCAACCCAGGTACATGCCCTTGACCGGAATCGAACCTGGGACCTTTCAGTCCGCAGGCCGACGCTCTATCCACTGAGCCAAACCGGTTTTGGCTGGGCAAACTTTTTGACTCGAGGGCCACAATGGGTTCTTAAACTGGACCGGAGGGCCGGAACAAAAGCATGGATGGAGTGTTTGTGTGAACTAATATAAATTCAAAGTAAACATCATTACATAAAAGGGTACGGTCTTTTTTTTTTTTTTTTAGTTTTATTCATTTCAAACAGGCCGGATCCAGCCCGCGGGCCGTAGTTTGCCCACGGCTGAATTCTGGACTGTTGGAGAACAGTAAGGGGCAGGGTTGATCAAACTTCAGTGTGCATACAAATAACTCCAGGGGCTTAGAAAAATGCGATGCTGATTCAGTAGGTCTCGGGAAAGGTTTGAGAGTCTTTACTTCTAACAAGTTTTCAGATGATGCAGGTCCAGAACAATGTCTCACAGGACTTGGGAGTCTAACAGACCTGAGTTCCTACCACAGCTTTGACACTTAGAAGTTGTACAGTCTGGGGCACGTTACCTCTGGGCCAGCAGAGGGAGGACAAGAGTGTCTGCTTTGCAGCGTCACTGCGAGGATTCAATGCGATAACAACCTATGTGCAGCACCCGACCTGTGGGAACTGCCCACCCGTGGTAATTCAATTAACAGAAGTTTAGCATGTCGCCGAGGACCAATCTCAGCTCCAGCAATTGAGCAAGTGTCTTCATCGCTCCAAGCCTTTTGTAAAAGAAGATAATGGCATCTATGCTTCCAGGGCTGGGGAAATTAAGTGAAATTATAGATGTGCAGCACTAGCACAGGGAGCACATTCAATATGTGTTAGTTGTTGTTGCCGTCATTAGCCCTGTAGTCCTGGGAAGCATGATTAATGGTAGGACATGTCCAGTCGATGGCAGGCACCTAAGAATGCTGCCATGACGTGTTTTCCTCCCGTGCGAGGTTGGGATGCTTGACAGCCCCAGGCTGTCTCACATTTTTGTCTCTTTGTGTATTTTATCTATTTATTTATTTTATTGAGATATAATTGACATGTAACAATGTGGAAGTTTAAGATGTTGATTTGATACATTCACATATCGCAACATGATGATCTGAGTGTTAGCTAACACCTCTATCATGTCGCATAACTATCACTTCTTTTTCATGGTGGGATTGTCTCTTTTTTTTTTTCTTTTGAAATAAAATTGGGTTTTTTTTTTAATTTTCATAATTGAGATTTTATGGTTTTGAAATAAAGTTTTTATTGCTGATAGTATTACAGATATCTCCCATTTGTCTCATCATTTTTGTCTCTTCTCCAGACTGAAGGTCAGAGGGAAGACCCTGGGACAGGAGGGTACCCAAGCTTTCTGCCTTCCATGCTCATGTGTACACAGAGCCTAGCTAGCCTGGTTCCCTCCAAAGAGATGAGGTGAGAGCTCTCTAGATGGATCACAGGTGTACTGAGCCCCAGCGCTGTGGAAGTCAGGCAAAGGAGTGCATGCTCTTCAACACAGGTGACATAAGAAGACAGACCTTGGTGCCCCAGCTACCACAGAACCCAAACCAAGAAAACATCTTACTCACAAGCACCCACACAGCATAACCTGCAACGGCGCATGCAGGACCTTGACTTTCTGCACAAAAACAAACAAAAGGAAAACCCACATGGGACTTACATACCTTAAGGTGAACCCCACGCCTGCCCCGCGCCCAACCAACCAGCCTCAGGTATAAGACTGCTGGCCCTGACGGAGAGGAGAAGGGCTCTCCTTGCTCTCTGTAGACAAGGCCAAGCAACCCGCTATGTTGTCTGAAGCGGGCAGCCAGGGGGGACTGGGATGATGAGCCCTACTTCAGTGAGATGAAGACTGGCAGCTAGAGGGAAGGAGGAGAGGACCAGGAGCTCCCAGGCACAGGTGTGGTGGGAGGACTCTGGGCAGGGAAGAGGCAAAAGGAAACCCCACTCACCTGCATGAAGGGCAGTTTCTCCAGCCTTTCCATGACGATTGGCAATAAGACTGAAAGAAACCAGGGAGAAGCCGGGGGGACCTGTAAGACTCTCCCTAAGACCCCTTTCCGAAGTCAGATCAGGGACTGAATGATTCTCCCTCCTTCCACAGAAGCTCCAGGAAATACTTTTCATTTGGGAGAATGGCCACTCTGACTTGTCCCCCATGTCCCAGCAGAAGGGTGCTTCCCAAAGCACACCGGCAACAATAGAACACGTGCCCAGACCCAAAGTGTCCTCAAAACTCAAAACTATGTCTGAGAGCTCATGTAAACAGACTTTTTATCTTCCCCTGTAACATGCCCCTGCTGGAAGCACAACCAGGGAAGGGGATTTATTTTCGCTACCACTGTCTCCCCGGGACCCCACACTGTGTCCAGTACATTGAAGGTACCTAAGAAATATGTGCTGAATAAAAATAACGTCAAGTGTCTCATCAATTGATGTTCCAAGAACTACAGTGTGGTTCTCCTGTGGCTTTCAGCACTCAAGCAAACCAGTATGAGAAGCATCGCTGTAGAAGCTGGGGTCCCACCTCCCACCCGAAAGCTGAGTGTGGCTGAGGCCTCTATCATGTGCTCCAGGGGCCCCCATCTTACTCATGCCAGGGGCTGCCATGGTGATCCGAGAAATAACCACTTGGGTGATGCCTATGGCCGCAGCTCTCTGAGGGCAGAAAAGAGCAAGTTGTTAGGAATGACCTTATCCAATATCCATGGCTGGGCCAGTCAGGGTCATAGCCAAGTCTGAGCTGGTACAGGGGAAGGGATGGACCTGCCAGGGGCTGAGTGGCTTCTCCCAACCTTCGCCTACCCAGCCAGCTTCAGGACTAGAAATGAAGCAGAAAGGACATGAGAAATGTCCCAAACAGAGAAATGTGGGGTGGGAATTGAGGAGAATGAGAGTGGAGTCGGGGAGATCCTGCTCTGACCACTAAGGACAGGACAGGGTATGAAAGGGAGTTCCCTCCTCCCACCCAAAGGGAGACCTTTGCTCACCCGGGAATGACCAAGCTCATTATGATTTTTGTCCTTCACGGAGATGCCTTGGATGAGTTCCCTAGACACAGACAGGAGATGCTGGATTTGCGAAAGGGGTGCTGGAAGCCTGCCAGCCATGTGACACACCAGGGGACCAAGGCCAGGGGACCAAGGCCAGGGCACTCACGCTCTAGGGAGCCACCTCCGTAGCCACCTCCGTAGCCTTGCCCTGTGACCTTCCCCTGCACTCCAGCGAGTGGTATCTGAAGTGATCTAGGGCATTGGCTAAGAGAGCTAGTCCTGAGCCCAGACTGCCTAGGTTGAATCCTGACACTGTAGAGTGTGTCTGATCATGAGCAAGTTCCCTAATCCTTCTAAAGACTGTTATCAACTGCAAAATGGAGACAATCCTGACACCCGCTTCATAGGACTCAGTGTTTTAACAGGATAATGCCTGCAAAGTGGTTAGTCCGGTGTCTGACACGGCGCGCCTGCACCACAAACAGTAGCTGCTCTGGTTATTATTCTCAGGCCAGTTCTTGACAGCATTCGCCCCAAAACCAGGTAGACGGCTGGGACTTATTCATTTGATGGAAAGGAGAAACTGGATGGGGAAGGGAGAGAGTAGAGGAGCAATGTGTATGCACAGCTATCCCGTAGTGTGCTCTCAGCAAGGGCAACGTGACACATTTCCACTTACTAGCAGTTCTAAGAAAATGTGGCTGTAGAAATTGGTGATGATGATGAAGGCAATGATGACAACAGCAGCAATAAAAGCTAACATTTATATAGCACTTGTTATGTTCTAGGTGCTATTTTGAGGACTTTACATCTATTACATCATTCAATTGTATAACAGAGGAACATCTATGCTTTCTCTAGTCAAGAAATAAGAACTGCTCTAGCTGGCATGGCTCAGTGGATAGAGTGTTGGCCTGCAGACTGAAGGATCGGAGGTTCGATTCCGTTCAAGGGCATATGCCTGGGTTGCGGGCTCGATCCTCAGTAGGGGGCGTGTAGGAGGCAGCCGATCCATGATTCTCTCTCATCATTGATGTATCTATCTCCCTCTCTTCCTCTCCCTTCCTCTCTGAAATCAATAAAAATATTTTTTAATTAAAAAAAAAAGAAATAAGAACTGAGAGACACAACAGCTTTCTCCTTTTAACTATTCTTAGAGCTGGGTACCTGGAAAACATCGACCTATTCCTCCGGCTTCTTTCAAAGCTTCTTGGCTCTGTTCTATCTTTGGACACCTCGCTCTGGGGCATTTCATTCTGTAAACCATCCCCAGGGCTTTGGAAGTAGGCAGCGCTCACAACTTAAATACAGTTGCAGTTGAAAGAACATGATTGAGTATAAAATGCACAGGCTATGTCTCCATCCCACACCATCAAAAAAATGGCTCCCACATACCCATCACAGATTAAACCTAAATTACCCGCCACTCGTATTGGAGTGGCCATCACTATTAGAGTAGCCGATCCTCAGGGACCCTTCAGAGGCACAGCCTGGCAGCCTCCCCCCACATCCACCCCAGCTCCAAGAAGCCACCCACTGCCTTGGTCTCTTGCCTTGGTTTCCCTGCTGATCTTGTGGCTGGTAAGGAGGAAAGGGGACCCCTGTACTCACTGCTGTCGCATCATTGGGATATTGACACAGTTAGCAGCAGCTACAGCAGCAAAGGGCACCCAGCGGGCCACCAAGGGTGGAGCTTTCTGTTGGAGAAAGGGAACAATGGGAGTTGTTGAGGCTCGCTGAAAGGTGAGAGTGGAGGGACTTACGGGCTACAAAACAAGGGCTACTGCCACACACCCAGGCACCCATCTGGGAAGCCAAACTCGCTCAGAGGCCTGAGAAAGACCAACCTGGGGACAGCCCTGCTGCATTTCCCATTACCTGGCTGGGCTCTGGTTATACCCCAACTCACCCAGATGGGGCAATGCCTAGTTCTCCCTAGGACTTTGCTGCCCCCTGGTGACCACCATGCCCACAGCAGCCCCAGGAGTACCTTTGTCAACATGTTCATGCTCACAGCAGTGGTCACCGCAGTAGTTGTGGCTGTGAGGTAGGAAAGGGCCATCTGCCTAGTGGAGGAGAGAGGTGCTTAGGAATGGGGAGCCCTTTGGGCTGAGAGTAAGACCATGGCTTGAGGGAGGAAGTCTGGAAATGAGGCTTCATACCTGAGAAGTTCATGTGGTTTGTCCGTGTCACCTTGTAGCCTCCCCCTAACTCCAGGTGATCCAGCCCCCTGGGCCTCCTTTCTGTACTTTATTTATATTTGAATCCAACAAATACTTATTGAGTGTCTATTATGTGCTATAGATTGTTCCAGGTGCTTCCTTTCTGTCCTTTAAACACACCCAGCTTTTTCCTACCTCAGGATCTCTGCACACCGCTGCTCCCTTCCCAGGGTATTCTTCCCTGGGCTCTTTCTTTTCTTTTTTTAATATATTTTTATTGATTTCAGAGAGGAAGGGAGAGGGAGAAAGAGAGAGAAACAAAAATGATGAGAGAGAATCGTTGATTGGCTGTCTCCTACACATTCCCTTCTGGGGATCGAGCCCAGGCATGTGCCCTGACCACGAATCCAACCATCACCTCCTGATTCATAGGTCAACACTCAACCACTGAGTCACACTGGCTGGGTTCCCTGGGCTCTTTCATAGCTAAATCCTTATCCTTCAGAACTCAGCTGATACATCAGCTGTATAGGGAGGACTTCCCTGACCAGCCTATCTACACAGACACCTCTCTGCTGTTCTCTATCTTGTCACCTGTGTGTTTCCTAATGGCGACAATCTGAGATTATTGTACTTGTTTTCTTAGGAAACCTTAAATTCTACAAGAAGAAGGACCACAAATGCCTTACTCAAATGTATCCCCAACACCTGAGCCATTCCTGACATATGTGTAGAATGAATGTAGAAGAAATACTTTTAGAATGAACACATTTTGCCCTAGCCAGTTTGGCTCAGTGTATAGAGCATTGGCCTGCGGACTAAAGGGTCCCGGGTTCGATTCCAGTTATACCCAGGTTTCGGGCTCAATCTCCAGTGGGGGGCGTGCAGGAGGCAGCCAATTAATGATTCCCTCTCATCATTGATGTTTCTATCTCTCTCTTCCTCTCTGAAATCAATAAAAATATATTTTTTAAAAAATGAACACATTTTGAATTGGTCCAAGAAGATGCTTTCCTAGTCAGCTTAAGACAACACTTCCAAGCCCTGAAAAGGGAGGAACTTCATCACCTGTCCAGTGTGAACCCTACGCAGGGAGGACTGGCAGCCTGAGAACCCTTTAGAAAGGTTGTTCCCCTGGAGGCAAAAGGACAGCCACCTCCTCCAAACCCACGTGGACAGCCTGGGGTTCGAGTCTCCTACCTGACTGATGTGGGGGAAGCCGCATTCCTGTTGGTGTAGTTGACTAAGGCATTGAAGGACTGGTTCACCCATTGCCAGAAGATGATCGCTGGCGTCGTCCTACCAGTAATCGAGGTCCGGAAAGGAGAGGAGAATGGAAGGGAGGGCTTGGTATACACAGGTCAAACCATGTTAACAGCTGTTCCCCAAACTGCTCCCATGTTCTATACACCTGGGCTTTTGTACAGTCTTGCCCCTCTTCCTGGAACACACACACACACACACACACACACTCACACACTCACTCACTTTCACACTCACACTCTGTTCCATCCATGGCTAAATCCTGCCCTGTTGAGAGATTACTTCCTCCTTGGAACCTTTTTTGACCCTTCCCCTGCCCTTCCTGAGATGAAGTCATCCCATGCTCCCAACTCTTAAAATCCCATATTCTCTCAACCTACCACTTAGCAAGCTGGACTGTAACAGTTCACTTACTTCTTGGTCTCTAACAAAACTGAAAGCTCCTTGAGGGGAAGGAAGGACTAAAGTCTTTATATTCCTAACAGCTGGGGCCCAAAGTCTGGCTCAATAACTAGACAAATAAATGCGTAGGGGGGCGGGAGAAGGAGGAGAGGAAGGGGGAAGAGCCACACATCCAGTAGCTACAACGTTTATTCTCTCCCCAACTGAGCTGAAAGGGCCTTCCTATTTTTTTCCTGGGATATTACATTATAAAATGCATTAAATTCATTGTTAATATAAGCACCTTTTAAAGAGGAAATTAGTATCGTGTATTCACTGAGCGTTCTAGAAAGGACTGCCTTAGTTAAAACCCAGGTACCAATACTTCCTGGCTGTATGAGCTTGCACAAGTTATATAACCTCTCTGGAACCTCAGTTCCTCATCTATAAAATGGAGAGGTAATAGTACCTCTCTGTAGGACTGTTGAGAAAATTACATGAGGTAACACATTCAAAGAATTCAACACAGTGCCTAGTATCGGGAAAGTTTCAATAAAGATGGCGATTATTATAATAGGGCTCCCTGGCTAGCAGAACCAAGTGGCTACACCTCCGATCGCCTTGCCCCCAAGTCCCACCTGTAGAACTGGAGCATGAAGCCTGTGATGATCATGCCGCCGGGAACCTGGAAGGACATCCGTCCAATGACATTCATCTTCTCCCCGGTGTCAGGGTGGAAGGCAGAGTCATAGAGCTTTTTGGCATACAGCAGCTGCTCCACTTGAGTCCCTGGGGGCACGACCCCCATCCTGTCACCCAAGGACAGAGTTACCCCCATGTCCCCCCACTCCAAGTCATCCTGCTCTAATTTCTCCCTCCTCCCTGAGATTTCTGCCTGTACCCTCATCTTCAGTTTCCACCTCCTCTAGGGAACCCATCCAAATTGCCCCAGTGCCTCCAACCCCCTTCCCCTAACCATTCACCTGCTTTTCTCCACCATCATCTTGGCCCAATCCAGCTCCCCCTCTGGTACCAAAACAGTGCAAGGGTCCGTGATATTGAAGAAGTGCTTCACCCGCCCCAGGAAAGTGGACTGGTCCCAACGGGGGGCATCGATGTTAAAACCAGACAGGTCAGGCTCCATCTTGCTTCGCACACAGAACTGTGTACTTAAGGAAGACAGGAAAAATGAGGACTGTTCCCTAAATCAAAACCTGACCCGGGAGCCCTGGGCATCTCCCACTCTGGTAAACTGCCCGCTTTCACCAGCCACTGCCGTCATCTCACTCAGTCTGGGAAGGACTCAGACTGAGCAACTGGGTACCACCATGTGTTTCCTGAGTGCCTGCTGGTGGCCAGCCCTGTGCTTGATCATGCTGCGGGGGAGACTGGTAAAGGGGACAACACAGTGCCTGTACTTGGGGAGCGGAGTCTGACTGAGGAACAAGAGCCCACAGTGGAATCATATGTAATATGTACAGCAACAATAATACAGGAGATCAGCAGAAGCAGAGACGAAGGAACAGAGTAATCAGAGGGGGCTTCCCAGAAGGAGTGGAATGTGAGGGAGGCCCTAGGAGATAGATTTATCTGAAGGAGGTAGAAGGCATGGGATCACATTAAAGGTAGAAACAATCACAGATAAAGTGGAAATGAACATGGCATGATCACTTTCGTCATTTCAGTGTCTGTGTGTGGTGCATGTCGGCCCTGTGAGAGATTCAGGGCCATGGCTGTGAGCAAGGCGCCATGTCTGCCCTCAAGGAATTTCAGAATAGAGGTTAAACAGGTAAGTAATTCAATACGGACAGCAGAATAAACAATGCTGCCGCCAGACCCTGGGAGCAGTGGAAAGCCAGAAAAGAGGCATCTAAGACTGAGACGACCATATCTCCCAGTTTGCCTAGGAGTGTTGGCCTGGGGTCATTACTAATAGCACCCCTTTCACTCTCAATTTGCATGTGTCCCAATTTGCATGATAAATTAAATGGTCACCTTATCTGAAATAGATGAGGGACTTTTTTTTTTTTCAGTCAACAGAGCCTTTATTAACATGCAAGTATCATTTGCCACAAGATATACATGTTATCCTAATCTTTCAGTTCTTTTTCAATATTTTAACTTAAGCTTACTTGTGGATCTAATATAAAAAGTAACCTACTAAAATCGGTCAAAGTAAAATTTGATTCTATCTATCACCTTAACCTTTTATTATTTAGATTTATAATTGACATCATTTGTCTCAAGTAGCAGAATATAATTCTTGTACTTGATAATCTTCTATACTAAAATATGTGCCAGTATATCTTAAGAAATTACTAAATATATGGAATTAACATAGATATTTAACTGCTTTCAATAAGCTGGAAAGTACAATGTTAAGTTTTCTAAGAGGAAAATCATTTATAGATCTTGGTTGTTTATGGTTTTTGCAGTTTCCATAAAAACTGGTCCATATTAAACCAGTGTTGAAGAATTAAGATGGAAACTTAAAAACCCTAATGACAGTCTTGATTTACTAAGATAGAAACAATAATAAACCAAACTACAGTTCTCTTTTCCCAGGCCCAAGCAGAGATGCTCTGTTATAGCTTTTGAAAAATTTTTTGTCTGCTTAGTATAAAAGTTGAATGACCTCTTTATAAGTTAGATATCAGTAGGAGACCCACAGATGATGGGCATATTTATTGGGACACATTTTAGTTAATAGAAGATAATTCATATACCGTATCAAAATGCATTATAAGATTTGCACTATATCTGTCCACATGCTTGTCATATTTTATAACATTTCAGTTGGATGCAGGAAGACTGGAATTGTTCAGAAAAGTCTAGCTTTTAAGATGTGGGTAAAGTTCACAGTGAGTCTTTTAAAACATTTAAATAACCAGAAGTATAATAACAAGAAGGGATTATGTAAGAAGAATGAATATTGCAAAGGAAGCTTTATAGTCAATGAAAATACAGTACTTTGGATTGGCCAATATGCACAGTACACATGAAATCAAGGTCATGTACTTTACTTATTGACCACGTGGCTACAGTTCAAAAGGTCACTACTCCAACAGCCTTACCAAGTAATCTTCCAAATTGCTTTTAAATAAAGTTCTTCAATTGTAGCAATGAACAAAAAGACAAGAAACACTTAAAACAATACTGCAGTTTATCAAAAGACACATAAGAAATTTCAACTCATGTCTTTGACAGTTATAAAAATCAATGTTTGGCTAAGTTATAAACATGCTTATAATGCAATTATTTGCATAATTCTAATAATAGTAATGACAGCTCTAAGATCAGAATAGGTTTAAAAACAACAACACTAAAAACATAAAAATACATAGCCCCATTATTTACCTGTAGAGTATGTTCATTTACGACTAAATTTCAGCATTTACTATATCGCCACTGCTCTAATTTTAAAAATCACATCCAAAGGGAAAGGCAAAACTACCTAGCAACTGCCTATTTGATTATTTCTCAATTTGTGAACATGTCCTTAATCTGTTGATGTAGCAAACAAATTTCAACTGTGTCATGCAAAAGAAGAGACGACAGTCTGCCTTGCAATGAACTTTAAAGTTCAATTGCACACAAGCAACATGCTATATATGAAAAAATTACTAACTGAACTACAGGTATTAAATACTGAAAATAGTTAACAGTTTGTTATAATTTATTTTATTTAACAATCTAGGAAGTTTGCAGCCATCAGCAGTTCCAGTGCAATTTCAGGTGCAATTGGGAATTCAGGAATCTCCCTGGAGCTGTTAGCATAGCGAACCTTGTAAGTAAAATACATGCATACTTTGGATAGCACATGTGAAGGGATCTCTCTAAAACTGACTTCATTAGTTTCATTCTCAGCAAACTGACCTGGGCCACTCAACATGGCTTGTATCGTTCCTGATGTTAATGCATGTTCTCTTTTTACAATAAATTCATGACCATCTGAAAATATCAACTTGACATACATGGCATCAGGGCCTTCACAGCCACCATAGGCTTCTCTTCTTCACTCGTCAGCCCCGCAGCCACCGCAGCCACCATGCCAGGTCCCCATACACCACCACAGCCTCCACTCCAGGGCCATCCCTCCACCCCCACAAGCCTGCCGCCGTGAGTTCCAGGCTAGATGAGGGATTCTGAACACACTTTGTTAGTATGAGAATTAAGCAATGTTTTGGAAATATGCATAGACGTTAAATAGATGGAAGAGCAGTATTTCAAGCAAAAAGAAGAGCCAGCACTGAAAGCTCATGGTGTGCACAATGTCACTCCTATCCTCACAACAAGAAAAAAAGCTGAACAAACTAAAAATCAACAACTCTTCTTAGCCCCATCAGAGAATTGAGATCACAGGGCAAACCACTGCCCCAAAACCTGGAGACAGGCAGGTAAAGAGACACACAGCTCATTGAGAGCAGCCCACTGTTAGGGCAAGGATCACTGGAAAACTTAAACTGCAATCAACGAATTTCTGGAGTTTGATGTGGACAAGTGGGGACTCAATCTTGGGGGACACTACTTTTGTGAGTTTTACCTCCAGAAGCCCACTAGGTTCTCAAGGTGAAGATCAGAAAAATATCTCCTAGTGCTTCTGGCAGCCAATCAAGGATTCCCTCTCATCATTGATATTTCTATCTCTCTCTCCCTTCCTCTCTGAAATCAATAATTTTTTTTAAGAGAGAGAGAGAGAGAAAATAATTTAAAAAGAATAGAATAGCCAAGAACCTTGGGACAATTACAAAAGATGTGGCAAACACATAATGGGAATACCAGAAGGAGAAGAAAGGAAAAGAAGAAATATTTGAATAAGTAATGACTGAAAATTTTCCAAAATTAATGACAGACACCAAACCACAGATTCAGGAGTCTCAGAGAACACCAAGCAAGATAAATGCTCCAAAATCTATATTTAGGCATATTATATTCAAGCTGAAGAAAATCAAGATAAAGAATATCAAGAAAGCCCTAACCGGTTTGGCTCAGTGGATAGAGCATCGGCCTGCGGACTCAAGGGTCCCAGGTTCGATTCCAGTCAAGGGCATGTACCTTGGTTGCGGGCACATACCCAGTAGGGAGTGTGCAGGAGGCAGCTGATCGATGTTTCTCTCTCATCGATGTTTCTAACTCTCTATCCCTCTCCCTTCCTCTCTGTAAAAAATCAATAATATATATATATATTTTTTAAAAAGAATATCAAGAAAGAAGCCAGAAAGAGGGGATAAAAACACCTTACTTAGAGCAAAGAATTACATCAGACATCTCTTTAGAAACCATGTAAGCAAGAGAAGAGTGAAATATTTACTAGTAAGTGTTGAAAGTACAAAACAACAACCCATGAACCTAGAATTCTACATCAAACAAAATGATCCTTTAAAAATAAAGGAGAAAAAGAATTTCTCAGACAAACAAAATTGAAGGAGTTTGTCAACAAGAGACCTGACTTGCAAGATGTTAAAGAAGTTCTTGAGAAAGAAAGAAAATTATATAGGTTATAAACTCTGACCTACATAAAGAGTGTCAGAGAAGAAATAAATGAAGGTTAAAAATAAAATCTTTACTTTTCTTCTTCTAATTGTTAACAGTTAACAAACAGATAACAGTGTGTTCAAAATAATAATAGCAACCATGTATCCAGTGATTATAGCTGTAAATAAGTGAATGATATAGTGGATGGGAGGGAGGAACTGAGAATACTCTACTGTAAGGTACTTGTACTACCAATGAAGTGGCATAGTATTACTTGAAAGTGGACTTGGATTAGTTGTAAATGTATATTGCAAACTCTAGGGAAACCAGTAAAAAATTTTCCCAAAAGAAAAATTAATAATAGATATGCTAAGAGAAGAGAGAAACTGGAGTCAAACAGAAAGCTAAGACTTTGGAACTTTTGCCTAAAAATTTCAGGAAGAAGCCCAGCCAGCATGGCTCAGTGGTTGAGTGTCGACCTATGAACTAGGACAGTGATGGCGAACCTTTTGAGCTCGGCGTGTCAGCATTTTGAAAAACCCTAACTTAACTCTGGTGCCGTGTCACATATAGAAATTTTTTGATATTTGCAACCATAGTAAAACAAAGACTTATATTTTTGATATTTATTTTATATATTTAAATGCCATTTAACAAAGAAAAATCAACCAAAAAAATGAGTTCGTGTGTCACCTCTGACACGTGTGTCATAGGTTCGCCATCACTGAACTAGGAGGTCATGGTTCGATTCCAGGTCAGGGCACAAGCCCAGGTTGTGGGCTCGATCCCCAGTGTGGGGCATGCAGGAGACAGCCAATCAATGATTCTCTATCATCACTGATGTTTCTATCTTTCTCTACCTCTCCCTTCCTCTCTGAAATCAATAAAAATATATTAAAAATAAATAAATAAAACTTAAAAATTTCAGAAAGCCATTAAAAGATTTTAGGAAGAGTGACAAGATCAGATGTGTAGCTTATAAAGAACACCCTGGGCAATCATCCTATATAATAGAAGGCTAATATGCAAACTGTCCCCTCAGGAGCTCGATCGACCGCTTGCTATGACGTGCGCTGATCACCAGATGGTGGCATGGAACGAAGGAAGGCCCTGGACGGCAGCAGGAAGGCTCTGATTGGCCCTAATTGCCAGCCAGGCCTAGGGACCCTACCTGTGCACAAATTTCATGTGCCGGGCCTCTAGTATGAGATAAAGACTCAGAGAGAGGAGCTGGAAGGGGACCCCAATAACCCAGGCAAGAAGTGGGGCTCAAATGAACCCAAATGCACCAAACAGAAATGAGGGCCCAAAAGGAGAGAACCTAAGTGATCGAGTATAGGAGGTATATTATGAGTCAGGGTTCAAGCAGAGAAGTAGAATCAATAGAAAATATATCTATATATATAAAAGCCTAAGCGACCAAACGACTGGTTGACCGGTTGCTATGGCACGCACTGATCACCAGGGGGCAGACGCTCAATGCAGGAGATGCCCCCTGGTGGTCAGTGCACTACCACAGTCAACCTCCCGTGGCCAGCCAACCTCCCGAAGTCCCTCCCCCCCTGGCCAGCCAACCTCCCACAGTCCCTCCCCCTGGCCAGCCTGAGGGACCCCACCCGTGCACGAATTCGTGCACTGGGCCTCTAGTATACATATAAAATCTCATACACAGGCAATCTACTTTGGGCCCCCTTCCTGCTGCCCTCTTGCAGCAGGAAGTCTGTCTATCAACCAATAAACTTTGTTTCTGCCAACAACAAAAATCACACACACACACACACACACACACACACACACAGATAAAAATTGATTTAGTACAAGGAATTAGCAAATTGACTTATGTAATTGTGGGAGTTGGCTAAGTAAGCCGGAGGTCAACAGAAGAGGCGGACAGGAAGGGCTGATCCTGGGGGAAAGGGAAGTAATGCAGGCCCAGCTGTCTCTGACTCCAGGGGGGCCTCACCCTCTTTTAAAGGGATTCCATCTGATTAAGTCAGACCACCCAGGATACTCTCCCTTTAGGTTAACTCAGAACCAACCCATTATGGATTTTAGTTATATTTGCAAAATCCCTTCACCACAGTCCCCAAATTAGTGTTCCATGGAATAACTGGGAGACGGTGTGTGGGAAGGGATTGGCTAGGAACGGCTGCTTCTCCCTCATAGCCCACTACAAACAGACGAGGGGGGGAAGGATGCTAAGGAATTTTGTTTGGCCTAGTCAAGCTAACACATCACAAATATTTAGAGTGATACCTGGGGTTTCTGATTTGGGCAATAATGTGCTGAGTCCAAAAATATAAAAAAATAGGCTTTCAGGGAAAAAAACAGTAAGTTTGATTTTCCATATATTGAGTTTCAAGTGCCATAGGACTTTCTGACTGCCGGCCACCTGTTTCTTTGCAAATACCATTCCCTGTCCAGAGTGCTATTCCTTCCCCTCTTCACTAAATAACCCCTACTCATTTTATTAACGAATAATTTTCAGATTTAACTTACATCTTCCACTATGAGGTCATTTGTCTTTTTTTCTTTAAAATAGCACCTTAACTCAGAATTTTCCATATATAGAAAATTACAAGTTCACATGCACAGCTTGTGGCCATGGAGCTCTGGGCTTTGCCCTCCAGGAACAGGCTAACTTGGCCTCCTGCAGGCTGGTGCAAAGACCAAAGGCATTTCACTCAGTCCCAACTGAACCAGGAGTGGGAGACGGGGAAGAGTTCACCTGACTCCAAACGAACCTACAAGAAGTTGGCCTGGACAGCAAATCACACACTGATTGGCTCACAGAGCCCCACACTCGTACCCCTGAAATAGCCCAGCAGAGCAAACTGCTATGCCTCTCCCTCAACACACACACACACACACACACACACACACACACACACACACACACACTTCTTCTCGGACAGCTCTCACCACCCTCAACCCAACATTGGAAAGTCCTCTGCCTTTTATAACAGAAGCTTTCTACCATGAAGGGGTAATCATTTGCTAAATTATGCAAGAAACTTTGCCTTCATTACTGAGGTCAGGACAGTAACTGTCCAGTCCTCGTCTGATGTAAAAATAGGCAAAATAAAATCTAAATTCTACGTCTGGAACATCTTCCCCACATCAATGCCCCGTAGGGCACAGTTCCATGACTCCTTCCCGGCAAACTCAGCCCTTCTGTTCCACGCTCCCCTAGCATCCTGTTTTCACTGGCAGCATGTTGGGCTTTTGGAATTGTCACTTTCTTATTTACAGTTGTTGTGTGAACTCTGACTTCCCTGATAGACTGTAAGGTTCATGCTGTATCTCTCATCTACCTTCTAAAGACACCAACTGCCTACTTGAAATGCATTCCAACTTATCCGTGGGTTCTCCTGGCATCAAGGATGTTACCTCTTTTAAATCTACACTCAGAACTTGCCTTAGTTACCAAACAGCCGGTTTTTCTTTACCGAAGATGCAAATTGTCTACCCTGCTTATACTGCATCCTATCTAGTCTCTAAGTTTTCTTCCAGTTACCCTCCCTCTTCCCACAGAGCCACATCTAGTACTCCCCTAAAGAGGTCACTATCATGTCCAGCGTGGCCCCACTAATGGAGAAATATGGTTCCACTACTGAGAACAAGAGGGGAGATGGAGGTCAAACAGTGATTGACAGATAACTCCCTTTCCTTCTAGGGTTAGGGATGAATCCAAGATCTCAGTTTATAGAACAGGAAACTAATGCCTAGAAAGGCTCACATGACTGAGCCAGCGTTTGTGGCACTACACAGCCCTCCACTGACAACAAACAGATCCAGTCCTGTATATCCATACGAAGATCTGATACTAGCTAGGGCCTTCCCTTCCCTTGATCACAGGCCTAGGGTCATCTAGGTAGGTGTTCTATCCACTATAGGTTACTTGCTAAGGAGATAGATAGATAGATAGATAGATAGATAGATAGATAGGAAGGAAATGAAATAATCTACTAAATCTCCAGAAGTAACACTCATCCTGCCAGAGAGAGTTAATTTTCTCTGGCAAACAGTATCATAGCTCAGAGAACAGACTTTCGACCCACCCCTCTGGGATATCCTCTTACAAGGAAAGGGAAGTACCCAAGAGGTCCTTGTTTTAATCCCAGGTAGGAATAAAAACAAGACATTATGGCTGGTACTCACATCAGAGGAAGATCAAAGTGACCAAGGACTCAAGAAGGTCACACACAAAGACCACTGAAATGGCAAGGGTTGGTGTCAAGTCTGCATAGGGCAAATTGGAGAATGATACTAAAAATTAAAAAAGCAGGCCAAGGTATATGCTTATGTACACTTATGTGACTCCAGGGCAACAACTTAGAGAAGTCTGCCTTGCCTTTTTCACAAAAGAACCAGAATAGAGATGGGTAGACTGTAGGAATGATGCTCTGAATTAACCATTCATCTTGCATCTCCTTAGTCAAGGTTATTAACTGAGTTTTCTCTCCAATGACCTGAAGCAGGTATGCAGGTAGCAGATGTTTTAAAAAATACTTTAGTTGAATTCTTAAATAGCTAAGGACCATTCAGGGGAAGTCTGCCTTCGTTCCAATGATCTTCACCAGACTAGAAAACCTGCTGATAGGAAGAGGGACAAAGTCCAAAAACCTAGATGAAACTATTAATACAGTCATGCTCCACTTAACGGCAGGAACACATTCTGAGAGATGCCTCATTAGGTGATGTTGCAGTTGTGTGAACACCAGAGTGCCTTACACAAACCTAGATAGTATAGCCTACTACACAGCTAGGCCATATGGTATAGCCTATTGCTCCAAGGCTACAAACCTGTATAGTATGTTACCATACAAAACAATACAAATTTAAATCAAGTACAAGAGAAAATGATGAAAACAAGAGACACAGTAAACACGATATGTAGGAGGCTGCTGCCAGTGTAACTCAGAATAGTTTTGCAGCAAACTTTTTTATAAGTATAAAGAGTATACTCTAAAATAACAATAAAAAGTATAGTACAGTAAATACAGAAACCATTAACATAGCCGCTTATTTTCTAGTATTATGTACTGTACATAATTGTATGTGCTATACTTTCATATGACTGGCAGCACAGTAGGTTTATTTAACCATCATTACCACAAACACATGAGTAATGTGCTATGTTAGAACAGCTACAAGGTCACAAGGCAGTAGGAATTTTTCAGCTTCATCATAATCTTATGGGGCCACCAACATATATGAACACGTATCATTGTTGATTGATACTAAGTTATGTGGTGCATGACTGTAATAGCTAAGCCCTATATAGCACTTCCTATGTGCCAGGCAATGTTCTATAAACTCGACATATAATAATTCATATAATCTCCAATTATAATTCATATAATCCTTACCTACCCAGCGAGGTTAGTAAGAGGCACACAGGCATGTGCAGTCAAGGTGTACCACTCCCTCTTCCCCTCCCTCCCCGCCCACACTGTATCAGCTCTTAAAAAGTTCTAGGTTTACATCACAAATATAGACCACTCTGTTCTGGACAATACAAAAACGTTTAAAAGAACTTACATAAGAGTCAGACAGAAATGGGTTCAAATCTCCTCTATATTGCTTAAAATAACCACTTTCCAGGGTTGTGAGAATGAAATGAAATATTGTGCGAAATGAGGATGTAATATCCAAGAGGGTACATTTAGTGCGCTGCTGTGTCTCCAGAGTCCAGCTCCCTGTGATGACTCTTCTCCTGTCCTCTGCATGGGGAGGAGGTGGGAGGTAGTACCTCCCAACTCACCCCGACTCCCTCTCGATCTTACTTGCCTAGAAGTACAGGCCCATTTGTTGCCTCCTTGGGGCCTGCAAAAGTCGTACCTCCCGGTCTAATGCAACTTAGCAAAACCCGGCGAAACCAAAATGTCTTTCACCCGCGCTGTCAGCTCACTTCAGGGCTCAGGGCCAGTTCCTCGGCAGCTGTTACCTCCTCCGACAGGCGGCCTCCCACCACCTGGACTCCTCCATCCCAGGCTTTAACACTGGTGTGTGGAGAAGGGTGCACAACCCCCTACGCCCCCACCCCTCAGGTTGACAGATGAAGTTTGCTGGGGGCCATCAGCAAGAGGTCCAGGGGCAGACCCTGGCCACTCCTCTCGCCACGTGGCTGCAGCAGGTAGAAGCCCAGTCCGCGCTGCAGACCAGCTCGGTCAGAGTCGGGACAGAAATGCAAGCTCCCTCCCAGGGCTTAGGGACTAAAGGTAGACTCGGCAGGCGGCTGGCTCCCAAGACCACTTACCTGGTCCCGGGAAGAATGCAGGCCTGGCCTGGAAGCCCCGTGAGACTCCGCCCAGGAACCTCCCCTCGCCCCGCCCCCACGCCTCTCCTTTCCGACCAATCACAGGCCAGGCTGCCCGCCGGCCACGTGGGCGAGTGTTCACTATTCCTGAGTCTCCAGCAGCCAGCTGCTGCCTCCCGCCGCCTGGCGGCCCGCCTGCGCAGTGGGCGGGAACCGTGGCGCGCTTGCGCACTGCGGGGAAAGCGGAGCTGGAACCCGCGCGTTCTATTGCTTTGCTCCGCCGCGGTGCGTGCGAGGGACGTCGGGGGCGGCGCCACAATAGTTGCCCCTGGTAACGGGGGTGGCAGAGGGAGGAGGAGGAGGAGGGGTTGGCAGCAGAGAGGCTGGTGGTGTGGCCTGGGTCCCTCCTAAGCCCGTCGGTCAGCCCCCCGGCCTAGCCCCCGTCTCGGCCCCAGGCCCAGGGCGGGGCACTGCGCTTAAAGCAAAGTTGGGAATGGGATGGTGCTCAGCTTGCGGACTGAGTCTTGGATCGGTTTCGTGGGGCGGCGGGGAGCCCCGAGGGTGTGGGCCCTGGAGGGAGACCGGGCCTGGGGAGGAAGGCGGGACTTGCAGCGGTCTGAAGCTAGGGGAAGGGGCTGGAAGGGTGCGTGGATGTCCCCGTTCGGAGCCTGGGCTCCATCACGACTCTGGGGACTGGGAGGAGGGCGGAGCCGCGGAGCTGCGAGGAGCAGTCTCCGCACTCAGGCTTAGATCTTCCCAGGGAACTGGCTCCTCACGCCGCAAGCAAGTGGGGTCCGCCGGGGCCGGGCCAGAAGCGGGGAGCAGGGCCAGCGCTACTGCGGCTCAGGTCGCCCTAGCGGAACCGTGGGAGTCGGTAGCCTGGCGCTCCTTTTCCCCAGCGGTGCGGACGTCTGGGGGGAAGGGTGTAAATCCCGGGACACAAAAGAGGTCCCGCTTGGGAGATGTGCCTGGTGGATTTTACGCTGCCTCGGGTGTGTGTGTGTGTGTGTGTGTGTGTGGTGGGCACGCTTCTGCAGCCCTGAGTTATTTGCTGAGGGTTCTGCAAGATCTGGTTGTACGTGATGATCAATACTTAATCCATGCAGATGGAAGCAAATTTGCTGCCCAGTCCCTGGCATTTCCTTCAGAACCTGTTGCAACCTTCTTTTGCGTATGACCACCCCAGAACCAAAGGGGCAATTTCAGCGTGGGGTCTCCAAACGAAAATGAATGGGAAATTAAAACTAGAGAGTGGGCTTCAATTTGGGGCAATCCTTTTCTCCGTCAGACCTAATGAAATCTGGCCAAAACTGTAAATTATGACGTGTGACAGATTTGATTGACCGTTGACATTCTGCTCCTTGTTGATGTCTTTGAAGTTAACTGGCGGATGTTAAAATGAAATTAAGTAGTTTTAGGAGCAAGCAAAGAAAAATTGATTTTGAAGCATTTAAAACATGTTGGTTGGCTTTCCAACTGTAAAGAGCCAGCACACAAACTTAGAGTCAGTTCCCTACCCCAACCCCAATCTCTTTTTGACTTTTAGAAATGTTGAACTACATATATATATATATATATATATATATATATATATATATATATATATAAATTTTAGAGAGAGAGGGAGAGAGAGAGAGAAAGGGAGAGAGAAAGGGAGAGGGAGAGAGAGACGAAACCTGGGCATATCCCTGACCAGAATAGAGCCAGCGACCTCTCAATGCTCCACACTGGCCAGGGTGAACCATTTCTATTGATTTAGAAGTAAGAAATAAAGCTACTAGATGTCCACAAGGAAAAAATATGTACCTTTGGTCAGATTATCTAATGAGTAAATGTTGATAAGAAAAAAAAATCTCAATTGATTTTACATTGTCAGACTGTTAAAGAAGTAGAATTATTTGATCTAAAGTTGCCAATCACATTTCACGCTTGCTACATTGCAGTTTTATTAACCTCGGGCTAAACAGATTTTTACATTTTCTTTTTATTAATCATTTATACATGAGTTGTCCATTTAAAGGCTAAGTTTTCCTCAACAAATGAATATAAGCATAAAGATTTACAGAAAATAACTAGAATTGAAATGAAAAAGGCATGCCAACCTAATAGAGAATGAGATGTCATCATAAATGAGAAATGTATGAGAGTAGCCTAACTTTTTCCCAGTTTGTTTATCAATTAAATGAACTGTAATTTCATGATCGTTTAACTTATAATTACGGGCCACAATAAATTAACCACTGCTCATGTTTCCAGGTTCAAAGTGACACTATATACAACAAATCGACAGTGTATACAACATTGTTATATACCACTGTTCTGTTCAGTGATCAAGACAGATTTGTTTTTCTTTTTCTTTTTTCTTAAAATGAGCAATAGGAAATTAGGACAAATTATTCTGGATTCTTTATCTGGTTTCCAAAATACATTTTTTTCCCTATCTCCCAAAGTGCGAGTTATTCTTAGAACTGAAAGTGGAACATGGAATTTAAACGGTCAGTGGTGTGACTAAGTGTGTCACATCTTGTATCCCATGGGCCACCATGGTAACTGTACAACTGAACAGTAAGTCCCAGGTTGTTGGGTTTGGGGTTGTGTTTTTTTAAATATATCTTCAGCTATGACCAATACATACTTTTAATTTGGACAGTGCTACAACAAAAACCCATTGGGCTTTCTCTGAACATTTAGGGTCAGCTATTTTACCCCAGTCTTATGATTCTGCTGTTACAGAAAACCAGAGAAGAACCAAGCAACACTTAGAGAGATGGAGTTACATTTTTTATTATTATTACACGTGGGCCCAGAGAAAAATGTCTCTACAATTCTAGGCAAAGTCACACAGGAAGTTTCCTGTATTTATACCATTTTACCCTCCTTGTCTCCCAAATATGGGGTTTTCCAATCCCCTTTGCAAGTTCTTAAAGAGCCCCTATGTGCTGAGGCTCTGAGACCTCAACCAAAGGCTTGGCCTGGTGCCAGCACTGATAACTTCGTCTGGGGGAAGGTTTAATAGCCTCTCCGAAATGGGAATAGTCTTATTTTCCTTATTATTTAAGCAAGCATTTACAGAAGCCAAAATGCAGGGTTAAAATTTCAAACAGCAGTTTTTATATAAGATGGATGCTTCGCTACGTCCTTGGAGAAATACTAAGATGGCAGTAATTTTAGGGCATAACTAATTATTGTTATTTAATAATGACTCCTTCATTCAGGAATCACTTACGGACTACTTTCTACATGTATGAACCTAGTGATAGTTATCAGGGTATTAAACATTTGAAGATGGTTGCCAAGATTGTTTTCTGGTCAGACATGATCATTGAAAAGTAAAAAGAATAATAATAAACACAACAATAGTTTTGAGGGCCTAATATGCACCTGTGCTTTACAAGCATTACCTTATTCATCTTCCTAACATTTTTCTTTTTAAAAAAATGTTTCTGTTGATTTGAGAGAGAGAAAAAACCATCTATGTGAGAGAGAAACATCTATCCGTTGCCTCCCACAAGTACCTGCCCCAGGATTGAACCTGCAACCTGGGTATGTGCCCTGACTGGGAATCAAACAGGCAAACTTTTGGTGCACAGGATGATACTCAACCAACTGAGCCACATTGGCTAGGGCTCTAACATTTTTCTTAAGATATAAGTATTGTCCCCATTTCCTAGATCTAACAGTGCCTGAAGTTACATATATAGGGAAATTGAATACAAATCTATGAAAGTCTAAAACCCATAATGTTCTTGTCATTAGTATTCTGATGAGGTGGGAACCCACAATCTTTTGGAGAAGATGACCATATTTTGTTTCTCAAGAAACATGGTGTTTATTTATTAGAGAGATGAGGAGAAAGAAGACAAAATTTGGGTGAATTTCTCCCTATTAAAGCTATAGGAATTCCTGAAAATTAATAAGGTCTTACTAGGCAGCACCAATTTTTTTGTTAGATTAAAGAGGTAAAAATAAATTGAAGTCAGTTCTATTTAAGCTAGTTATGGGGAGTGCATGCATGTGACAGTTGCCTTATGACTTTGAATATTTAAATGTTAGCTGCTCCTCAGAGCCACATATATTTCCCATATACTATTACCTTCCTTTCCCCCCTCCACTACACCAGTTTCTTTAAATGACCTAGTTTGTATCATTTTAGGTCAGTGCTGCCATGCCTCTGCCAGTAGTTGAGTTTAAGTTGATTTTGAGGCAGGTAAAATGTAGCACATCTATTCATGATTTGCCTATAAAACAGTTTGTTTAAACATTTTATGGGTGAGTCAGACCACTTTTGTCCACCAGGGTGCATATAACTTGTATACTAGTACATGCATGGTGATAACACAATCCACAGTTAACTAAAGTTCTTGTTTCTTAAATTGCCTTTGTTTAATAGCATAGAAACACAAATCCTGTATAGAGATCGTGTCTATTTTATTCACTACTGTACTCGGGCACATTATGAAAATTTAATGATGAATGAATGAATGAGTATTTTGACAAAAAATACACCTTCAAAATTCATTCCCTTGGATTTACGCTGCAAAACTTAGCTCCATAATAAAATTAACTTCTAATGTCTGTCTTCTTTCATTTGACATTTAAAATAAAGTATGTACATATATAGATAGAAACATAGAATAGTCTTATTCTGTTCTCTTTCCTCCAGCTTACTTTGTACTTTCAGGCAGAATCCTGATATCTATAAATATCCTCTTCCCTATTTAGCAAACCCTGGTAATCCTGTGATCCCCTGTCCTCAGTAGTTGGGTTAATATGATGCTGTATTGTATTTGCATTTGTCTCGCCTAGACCATGCTTGAAATGCCATTTATTATTTTGCTGGAAGAAAATATTAGCTGAACTTTCCATTTCTCTGTAATTTCACTTAAAGGTGAAACATGTAAAGCCATTGTTTCCTGCTGAGGAAAATTGCCCATTAGAAATGTAGATGCCTTGTTTTTTATACCATTAGGTTAATAAAGTTTAGCTATAGTTAGAATGCTTTCTTTTTCATCTGTGCTTTGCTTCTTTTAAGATGAATAGAAATTATATTTTTCTTTTAATCAATTTCAAATAGAATGAGTGCATAAAAAATCTCAGCCTGCAGAATGCAGTATTTTTATTTACTCATTTTTCAAAAGAGACACGCGAGGAAACACCTAAAACATTCATTTTGAACCTTCAAAATATTTTATAGAAAACGGACCTTCTTTCATGATTTCTACACTAGTAGATAATACACGAGAAGAACTGTACCTCTACTGTTGTTTAATGTTCTAATGGGATAAATTCCAGTTGTTTTATAATTTTATTGGAAAGGTAATGAGGACATCTAACCAGGAACTCAGGAGTAGTACAATGTGTTTCCCGTTCTTAGCTTTTTTATACCACCAGTCCCCTGAGGATCTCAGGATTCTAATTTTAACTGTTCTGAAAGAGGGTATTATAAATGAGTGATTGCAATGTGGCTAACAGAAGCCAGGGAGAATTCTCATAAATATAATTTCAAAAAGGAATGGTGTCAAAGTATTCAAGACCAGAAGAGATGAAAACTAAAGAAGTGTCTTGCCTATCTTTTGTTTGTTAGTTTCAAATCTATTCAGCCTCTCTTTCCCAGATCTTTTGGTATAGAATTTGTCTTTCTGTCTTTAACCAAACCTTCCATTTTACTGCTGGAAAAATTTGAGGCATAGAGATGGTCCTTAGCAAGTCAGTGCAAATACAGTACTAGAGGTAGTAAACAAATAGTCTCTCAAGAGAAAGGAATTCTTAATAATTATGCATATTTGCATCTCATTGTCCAAAGACTCAGTTGTTGAGAATTATTGCACAAAATTATTATTTGATCTTAGTGAACAGACTGGTTTGAATAATTGCCTGGTGCAATGCAGATAAAAAATATAACCATTTTATATAATTCTAAGATTGAGTTTGAAGGGATTTCTGCTTGAGCTGGGAGATTAGATTAAATGCCCTTTAAAATCTGGTATTCTTTGTTTCTTGTTGTAACCATGCCTTATTGGAACAAGATTGTCATCTGCAGGACAAAGCAAGTAACTATCTTACAAGATTTTTCTTATGTTCTTGGATAAAAAGCAACATGATTTACTTCCACCCATAAAAATCCTATCTATCTATATAAAACCCTAAAATGCAAATTGACCAAATGGCAGAACGACGACCAAATGGTGGAACGATCGGTCACTATGATGCGCACTGACCACCAGGGGGCAGATGCTCAATGTAGGAGCTGCCCCCAGCCTGCAGGGCGGTGGGGGGAAGGGGGCGGTGAGTAAGTGGTGCCAGGCCAAGGTGGGTGCAAGCGGGGGCCCTGATTGCCCTGCCAGTTGCCCCACAGATAGACCCTGATCACAGGCCAGGCCTAGGGGCCCTACCCATGCATGAATTTCGTGCACCGGGCCTCTAGTATAATAAAAGCATAATATGCAAATCGACCGAACAGCAGAATGACCGGTTGCTATGATGTGCACTGACCACCAGGGGGCAGATGCTCAATGTAGGAGCTGCCCCCTGGTGGTCAGTGCGCTCGCACAGGGGGAGCGCTGCTCAGCCAGAAGCTGGGCTCACGGATGGTGAGCACAGCGGCAGTGACAGGAGCCTCTCCCACCTCTGCTGCAGGCAGGCAGTAAGGAGCGAGGGGTCCTGGACTGCAAGAGAGATGTCTGACTGCCAGTTTAGGCCCGATCCCCAGAGGGTTGTTCAAGGGCTTACTCTCAATTTTGCGTAAATTGAAAAGTGTAAGCCAGCAAGTGGACATCCCCCGAGGGGTCCTGGAGTTCAAGAGGGCGTGGGCTGGTCTGAGGGACCCCCCTCTCTCAGTGCACGAATCTTGTGCACCGGGCCTCTAGTCAATAATAATAAAACAAGAAACAGAAATATTAGGTTACTAGTCAAAAATATCATGGTTAAATTTTGATTTTTTTTTTTTAATGAATGACTTTAAAATTTCCTTACTTCCCTGTTATATCAAACTAGAGGCCCAGTGCATGAAATTTGTGCACTGGTAGGGTCCCTAGCAGCTGCTGGCTGCCTGCCGGGTACTCCCTCCATTCCCCCAGTCAGCCCTGCCCCCTGGTTGAACTCCCAGACAACTCCCGGTCGAGAGGACAATTTGCATACTATGCTTTTATTATATAGGAGGATTCTTTATCTGAGCCCTGGCTGGTGTGGCTCAGTTGATTGAGTATTGTCCCATGCACTAAGAAGTAGCTGGTTCAATTCCTGGTCAGGACACATGCCCAGGAGGCAGCCGATCCATGTTTCTCTCTTTTTAATTCTTCATCTGAAAAAACAGATAATCCACACTGTGCACCTGTTCTGTAAGGGTCTTATGAAAGTTAGATGATGATAAATTATCTTGAATAATGAATTTTTTTCTTCAAATTTTATTTATTGATTTTTTTAGAGAGAGATTCTTGTATGTGCCCTGACCAAATTGTTGTTCCACTGATTTATGCATTGATTCTTGTATATGCCCTGACCAGGATTGAACCCACAACCTTGACATATCAGGACAATGCTCTAACCATCTGAGCTACTGGGCCAGAGCTAAATGATGAAGTCTTAAACGTGAACTGAAAGTCTTAAACAGAGAGCCCAAATATAATTTATATAACTTTTTTGTATTTCTTTGTATAGCACCTTTAACTTACATTAACTTGGGTGTATAATTCTGTTTACTTAAACAACTATTATCTAGTATCTATCTAGTAAGTGCCAGGCATGTGGGAAACAGAAACTATAGTCCTTACCTGCAAGAAACTTCACTCTACTAAAGGAGAAAAATACAAAAGTCAGTTACCTATAGTCTGATATGCTGAGTGCTATCCTCTAAATTTATATAAAGGGCTTTAGGAGATTTGGGATGACTACTAAGCTGGATTAATAGAAGGAGCAGGAATAAGCCATGCTATTTATTAAGTTGTTGAATTTACTAACCGACTTCTGCCAAAACTTAGAAGGGGAAAGCAAATGAAACAAATGTCATCAAAGTGGGAAAGAATAATAATTAAGCTCTCCACAACCAAGAACTTTTTTCAAGGAGAAGGTACTCTGATGTTCAATAATATCAGAGTTAGTGCCCCAAAAGTAATCTTTTTTATGGTTGTTCAAGGGCTTACTCTCAATTTTGCGTAAATTGAAAAGTGCACCAGACCAGGAGGTGAGACTCCTTCTCCTGGGTTTGGATAATGCTGGCAAGACTACCCTTCTGAAGCAGCTTGCATCTGAGGACATCAGCCACATCACACCTACACAGGTGAGCACTGCGTTGGCCCCAGATATTTGTGGGACACACGGAGGATGATAATATGATAATAGCAGTATGAAAGACAAAATGGGAAATATCGTTTTGTCCATTTCTAAGTTTTGTTACTGAGAGAAGTATATACTGTATAAAATAATCTTAAGGTTTCAAAAATATATCGAGATTCCATTCATATGAGATACTTAGTCAAATACATAGAGACAGAAAGTAGAATAATGGTTACCAGAGGCTGGAAAGAGAGGAGGAAATTGGGAATTATTGTTTAATGGGCACAGAGAGTCAGTGTTGCAAGATGAAGAAAGTTCTGTGGACGGATGGTGGTGATGGTCGCACAACAATGCAAATGTACTTAATGCCATTCAACTGTACACTTAAAAATGTAATGGTACATTTTCTTTTATGTATATTTTATAATCTATAATAATAAAAGCGTAATATGCTAATTAGACCGGACATTCTTCCAGACATCCTTCTGGACAAAGCCAGGGCTGCGAGGGAAGCCCAGGTCCTGAGTGCCTGCCGGCAGCCAGAGGGAAGCCCGGGTCCGGGTACCAGAGAGAAGCCAGTGCCGGCGGCCGGCGGAAGGAAGGCCTACTCTTGCACGAATTTCGTGCATCGGGCCTCTAGTTTGTAAATAAATAATATAAATATATATGTATACATATGTCAGGACACAATCAAGTCCCTCAGATCTGATTCCTTTAAAAAATAGCTTTATCTTCTCTGATTATGAAATTAATTCATATAGAAAATATAGAGAAAGTATAAAGAAGAGAGTACTGTGTGAAAACCCACTGTTAATATTTTAGTGTGTATTTTTCAGACTTAATGAACACAAATATATATCCATTTTTTTAAATTACCTATATTTTTAATCCAGTCTCATCAACCCTCCTCTTTCCTAAGGCTTAGCAAGTAAAGCACAAAGGATAAGACAGTGGTGGTGCTCACTGTATGGCAGTTGAAAGACAAGTCCTGGTTGGAAGAACTCCAGTTCGCGTCTTTAGACCTCCTTTCCTGTTGGAAATTCCGAGAAAGCTCGACCTTTGGCCAAGCCTTTGGGTTTCCTAACTAGGAACAGCCCTATTAGTCTCAGCCACTTTAAAGTGCTTGAGCATTAACATTCAGCAAAACCGGGTTTATTTAGCATTTTCTGTCGCCATACCATATACTAAGAGCTTGGTGTCAGGTTTGAATAGCTGTGCTGGTGTGTGTATTTCACAGCCTGTGAATATTACTGATTCAAAACACTTTGCAGAAAAGTCATTTCAACTCTTACCAAATGAGCAATTTTACAGCTTCTGACAAATTTAACGTGTAGTCGAAGAAGGAGCATATTACAGTAGTATAGCCTAGAAAGGCTGAAAACATTAGTGTATGAGGATTTCAGCCAGAAAAAGAAGTGCTAGATTTTGGGGTGTTTTTTGGGGGGGGCTTGTTTGTTTGATTTGTGATAGGCTGTATTTCTCAAGAACATGCTGCGACCATGGAAATGAACTCAAAGTATGGACCCAAAGTTCCAATTCTAACTTTCAGGCTTTGTTTGATGTGTTGTAGATGACACTTATTCTACAGGGTAGGGCAAAAGTAGGTTTACAGTTGTTTGTATGGAAAATAATACAATAATTAATAAATAACACAAGAATAAACTCTATTTCGTGTACAAACAACTATAAACCTACTTTTGCCACATCATGTATTATGTCGTTTTCATATTCTTTAAAAACAAACTTTTATTGTATTTTTGTTTTTATATTTTAAAAAGTAATAGATGCTCATTATAGTAAATTTAGAAAGTATACATAAGTAAAATTGAGAAACTAAAAATCACCTATAATGTCCATTCATACATAACCACTGTTAACACTTAGTGATATATGCATTCAGTTTTTTTCTATGTATATATATATGATGGGTATATTTAAAATAAAAAAGGCTTACAGAGAATAGGCTGTTTTGTATCATCTTTTTCACTCAATACTGTATGTAACATCTTTCTATGTTGTTATAAATATGAATATAATATACATCTCATTATTTCCTTAGAATAATTTCTTAGTAGATTTATTAGGTCTGATGACAATAGAATTTTAAGACAGTTGATACATATGGTTGAATTCCAGGATTTACTCTTATTTCCTGCTTCATTTTAGAAGGATTTTATGTTACTGGATTTGACATGTAATATTGTAGTTATGTATACAATTTCTAAGCTCACAAAAGTGGTTTTGTCAATGAGTCAGAATGAAGCAGCCTTTTACAATAATCTTAAGTCACATCCCTTTAGAGTTCTTAAACTTCATATTTATTCAGTCATTGGCATTTTAGAGGAGCTGCAATCAGCATCATCCCCAGTTATTCTCTAGTGATTATTTATCCTCAGGAGAAATTGGGCGGCAGTGTTCCTGTACCATTGCACTGTGCCTGTCTTTCTGGGCTAGGCAGTAGTGTTGGTAAGCTGCCAGATGAGGCAAATGTTTGTGGAGGCATCCCCAGATGCGCTTAACTCCAGTTATTCTGGATGAAATGTCGTTTCTGGGGTGGCACACTGTTTGGATTTTTCAGAGCCTGATTTCACTAAATCATTTTTGCAAGAAGATATTTTTTTTTATTCTTGCTCATGAAATGCCTTCTCTCCAAACCCCAAAGTTCTTGTTAATTTGTTTCTCTGCACACTACCTCCCAGCTCACAATTCTGCCTGCCTCTGATTTGCTCACCTTCCCCAAAGTTGTACCTTGAGTACCTGTCCTGAAAATGAATGCTCTCTTTTCAGGTTCATTAGAGATACCTAATAAAGAACAGTTTCAAATACCTGCTTGTTTGTTTGTTTTCATCACTACCTAAAATTGAGGGCTCTACTTAGTTTAAACATGCTGTTCCAGCAGGCCCTACCTTTCTCATAATCCAGTTATTAACCAGCCTTCCCATAGTTTCTGAGTTCAGCTCCTTCCTTTTCCTAAGTAATCCATATGAGAAAATTTCTTTCATTTTGAACTACTCCTAAAGAATGCAATCTTCCAGATTTTAGCTTTTGTCTTTTTAAATGTAGCATTTGTTCTGTTCTGTTGAGTTGTCAGATTCAGCTTCAGGGGGTTTTTGTTAGTTAAAAGTAATGTCCTGTTAAATGTTACCATCCTGAGGACTCCTCAGGGATGTGGCCTGTGTTATCAGAGCTACTGTCATACCAAGTTCTCCTCAGTGGTTGTGTGTGTGTACTCATGATAGGAAGCACATATGTTAGCCATGACATTCATAACACTGACTCCACAACCTGAATGAAGTAAGCATGTATTCATACATTTCTCCGTTCCCTACCGTAGCAAACTGTTTTCAGTATTATCAATGTCACCTCTGGCAGAGTACCTCAGAATTAGGAAATAACATAGCTGTCCAATGTAACTTTGTCAGAATTACGATCTCAAAGCTTAAAAAAACTTGTTTTTACCTTTCTTTGTTGCAGGGTTTTAACATCAAAAGTGTACAATCACAAGGTTTTAAACTGAATGTGTGGGACATTGGTGGACAAAGGAAAATCAGGCCATACTGGAGGAATTATTTTGAAAACACTGATATTCTTGTAAGTACTCTTTCCGATGTGGTAATTCATAGTCTTTTCTGCTGGGTTAGGAACATTAACTCTATAAGGTTCTGCCTTGCCAATAATTCCATTGCCATAACATTAATCACTAAATTTAGGGCCAGCAGAAGGCTCCACACTGTAAGAGAGAAACATCTTTGTATAACTTGTATAAGATGTTTTGCTGTCGCTCAGTAACAATGTTATACCCACACCCACCTTGGCAAATAAAGTGTTTATTTATTACCATAGTGATTCGAACAGCAGTAGGGAAGTCAGAAGATTGTGCTGCTAACTCTATCATCCAAGGATATCAACCAATCAAGTGTGTCCCAAACTGAGCAATCAAGATAGTGAGAGTCCTGGAAACAATGATGTGTAAGGAATGGTTGAAAGACCTGACAATGTCCTTCCTGGAAAAGAAAACACTTGGAACTGTCTTCAGTTACTTTAAAAACTATCTTAAATCAAACACTAGCCTCAATGTGAATATTTCTAAAGGACCGGACAAGGAGCAGTTTGGCGAGTATTAGATGGTAGAGTTTAACTCAGAATAAGGAAGACGTTTCCTATAGTTGTAACTGCCCAGAATTAAAGAAGCTGCCTCAGGCATTGGGAATTCCCTGGCTCAGGTGCCTTTGTTCAGGCAGAGGCTGGGATGTTAGTTCCCAGCTCTCTGTCACATTCTCTAGGACTATTTACTGTGTGTCTCCTGGATTAAGGTACTTGGAGAAATACTCAAGTCAGAGCAGTTCATAAGGACATGAATGACTCTAAGGTTCCGTACGGAGGTCTCAGAAACTTTCCGGCCCACAGGTCAGGGAATTTTAAATCATAAGCTCTAACACTTTGAGGGTCGACTGCAAGGTAGTGATAATCTGACTCTGGATCCCACACTTCCCATTTGCTTAGAGCGCCTGGGAAGTATAGAACTAGCCAGCAAAATCAGCTTGCAGCAACCCTGCAGTTACTTTCACCAGCTACATTACATTGCCAGCACCAGACACTATTTTGGATTCAGTGTCAACATTCCATTATTTTCCAGTGCCATTTGGGATTAAACAACTTTTGGGGAGCAGGTGGGTCCCCAGGGTTAAATTCTAAGGCCTGGTGACTCTTAGTTCTGTCTGATAGTTTTGTAGCAGCTTGCCGTGGCAGTGGTTGATGGATTATATTTGTATTTAATAGTTTTCCATTGTTGGTTAAAAAGACCTATTACACTAGACTCCACAACAGTATTGAGGCTTGACACATTTAGTTGCCTGGTTAACACTTTTCAATTATCTCTAGAGTGCCATAATAAATTTTTGCTTTAGAGTGGGTGTCGACAAACTGATCCAGTCTGCCTCCTGCTATACTATAGCCTATGAGCTAAGAATAGTTTTTATACAGTATTTTTAAATGGTTGAAAATTTTTCAAAAGAAGAATAAGATTTCCTCACATGAAAACGAAGTGAAATTCCAATTTCCGTGTCCAGAAAGTTCTGTTGTGACACAGCCACGTCCACTTGTTTGCATACAGGGTGGGCAAAAGTAGGTTTATAATTGTGAATATGCGAAACACAGTTTATTCCTTTATTATTATTTACTAATTATTGTATTTATTTGATTACAACTATAAACCTACTTTTGCACACCCTATATTTTCTATGATAGCTTTCACACTATAACAGCAAAATCCAATAGTTGTGAAAAAGATTGTGTGGGCCACAAAACCGAAATTATTTACTACCTGACCCCTTACAGAAAAAGATTTCTTTAGATCATTAAGTGGTTCTCTAGGGGTTTGAAAGGGTCAGGGCAGCTCCTAAAAGTGCCAAAGATATTCTCAGGGAAGATGACACTGGGAACATTTTACTTCAGCTGTATTAATTGTGGGGAGGTGACTAGTCAATAAAACCTAAAGTAGGATAGGAAGGAGGGGAGAGGCTGTCTTCCATTTCTTTTAGGCCAGGAAATAGCAGCCTTTTGATAGATAAAAATACATCTTTTTTTTTCAAGGTGTGTTCATATTATCACTAAACTCTATTTACTTATTGTTAACAGTTTTGTGTTTAAATGCAACATAATTTAAATAAAGCAACTGTGTCATCATTTCCATAACCAATGTGTAGGACTTAAGTGAGATCTCAAACAACTGTCTCATGTATTATTTCCGTAATGCCACTCACCCCCGAGTCACCTGGGTATCGATACTGCTGCAGCACACATAACTGAAAACCACAAGTTACCCAGAAACCTTATTTGTTGTTTTCAACCTCCTTTTAGACTTTTGCTCAAGCCGTCAATAAAAAGCCACACATTTTAGTATCATCTCTTCTTGGCTCCCTACCCCTCTAGTGGAGAAATACTTGGGAGCAATAAAATGACCAAAAGGTGGCAGCAGGACCAGAAGCAAAAGGAGAAACAAAGAACCCTCCATTCACATGCTGGGTAGTCAGTCTGGATAGTCCAGAGTAGGCTGTACTTCCATCAAAAACAAACAAAAACCTCTTTCGTCTTCCTTCCACAACCAAATAGTCATTTCAAAGCAGTTGCCAAGGAAGATGTGAATTGGCTTTGCTTAAAGCATCATTCTGAGTGCCGTGCATAACTATATTTTAGAATAGATTTATGAAACTTGATTTTTGAGGTTCCATAATGTTTAAAGGTCAGAAGCATTATAAATGTTTTAACTTTATCCGATACTTTATGAGTATTTTTATTGATTATTAATTAATTTTTGGATTAAAAATTTTTACAACTAGATTAACAAATATATATATATTTTTATTTTTTTTAAAATATATTTTATTGATTTTCACAGAGAGGAAGGGAGAGGGATAGAGAGTTAGAAACATCAATGAGAGAGAAACATTGATCAGTTGCCTCCTGCACACTCCCCACTGGGTATGTGCCCGCAACCAAGGTACATGCCCTTGACCAGAATTGAACCTGGGACCCTTGAGTCCGCAGGCTGGCACTCTATCCACTGAGCCAAACCGGTTAGGGCTTATTTTATTTTTTAAGGCAAGAGGCTCTCCTTACCTTTATCTCTGTTGACCAGAAGAAAATTGATACTGGGCAGCACTGGGGTGACAAGCAACCAAGAGAAGCATATACCACTGCAGAAAAACAAACTGATGTATTACTAAATTAGTTGTTTTATAGACTTCTTCCTGGAATTATTGTGTAGTAGTTGTCAAATTTTATAAGAATTATGCTAAATGATAAGGAGAATTAGGCTAAATGTATAGTTTAGGAAAACCCTCCTTTAATTATACTGAATCTTTTAATGGAGGCAATAAATAGCAAGTAATTTGGCAAGTAATTATAAGTAAAAGTTAAAACTTTCTTCTCATTGATCTTCAGCCTCTGGATTCTCTGGTATCATCTCTCTTTTCATTAAAACTCTTCCCATTCCTTATCCTCTCCTGACTATTTTTCATAATATCAAACATCAATTTCCTAACTTTATATTTGTGTTTTCAGCTTTGTCTCAGCCTCCTCTTTTCTTCCCTTGTTACTCACGCCTTTGCTCCCAGGCCCATTTTTTCTTACTTTGAAATTCCTTTCTTGCCCAGTGGCCTGCACACAGCCTTCAGAAAGCCCTCTAAGTCCAAAACACCCTCCCCGTGATCACTTGACCCTCTCCCCTCCCTCACATCTTGAACTATTGCCTGAGTGAAGATAATCCTAATCCACTGTTGACTTCCAAATAATTCTAATTAGGTCTTTTATATTGAGGTTCACCCTCCCATTACATTCCTTCATTCTATATCTACATTTACACGACATCTGCTACCTTAAAAATGAGAGCCTCACTGGTGGAAAACAGTATGGAACTTTGGGTGTTTGTGGTGTGCAGAGCCCATTAATGCATGTATTCACACTGAGTCAAGAGTAATATTAACTACAACAACAATAATAAGGCTGAAAAGAAAATACTGAGACAACATCCTTCCTCCTTTTATGATTCCCCTGAAAGAAACACAGGTGGAAACACAAGGTATTCTTCAGAGGAAAGCCCAAACTTTGTTCCTGGTATATTTAGCATTAGTGATTCTAAATGAGAGTGCATTAAACTTATGGAATTTTAATTTTTTTCTTTCAAAAGAGAGCAAATTTTCAAGTAGCACAAAATTTAACCTACATACAGAAATGCCTACGTTATTGTAGTATATTAGTTTATGTAATTTAAGGCATGTAAAGGTGAGAGTTGTTTTGTGTTGTTGTTGTTTCTAAATGAATACAGCAGGCCCTCAAATAATGTCATTTTGTTCAACATTGTTTCATTATAACATGGATGAGAAGCTGTAGGAACTTAACTCTTGTTTATGTCAATTAGCCTGTGGTAAAGTTGTTTTCGTTATATGTAGTTTTGCTTAAAGTTGCAAAACCTATTGATGACATTGAGGATTTACTGTATGCTCTTTTAAAAGGCTGTTTTCATTGTACCATTAGTTTAATAACAGTTCTGAATTCTTTAAAAGAAGTTAGAAGCCGAAACCGGTTTGGCTCAGTGGATAGAGCGTCGGCCTGCGGACTGAGGGGTCCCGGGTTCGATTCCGGTCAAGGGCATGTACCTGGGTTGCGGGCACATCCCCAGTGGGAGATGTGCAGGAGGCAGCTAATCGATGTTTCTCTCTCATCGATGTTTCTAACTCTCTATCTCTCTCCCTTCCTCTCTGTAAAAAAATCAATAAAATATATTTTTAAAAAAAAAGAAGTTAGAAAATCTGATAATTTTTAAGATTAGCAACTGGGAAAACATTTAATATACCATTTAATTGTTTTAAAGGACTATAAAATTATATCTAATTTTATTTTTAAACTTTCATATGAAGAAGAATTAAGAGAACATTCATACGAAATTAAAATAACATATTTGGGTTCTGTAACTTTAGGCAGTTTTCTTTTTTGCTCTTCCCTTATTTTCTTTATTGTTATAGGGTATTATTTATGCAATAAATAAAATTCAGTGATGGGAGAGAAAGCTTGAGATTTTTAATTTATGGTGAATCTCAAGACTTCTCTTACTCTGGAAAAGGCTATGCCCTTGCTATTTGCTTATAGCCTCCTAGCAGCCTTGGAGGTTATAAGCAAGGTAGGAATGGGATGGAGATCACTGGGTTTCCTGCTTCAGTACATGAAGTCAGCATATAGTTAACACTGTAAATGATACTTTCAGCGTGATGATGTTCGAAGACTAGGATTTGTAGATGTCTCAAAACACCATCCCTCCCAGACAACTTGAGATGCAGTGTTAGCAGAGTGCTTAAGGTATGCTTGAGTTTGAATCCCAATTTTGTCAAGTACTTGATGTAACTTGAGCAAGTTACTTAACTTCTTTGGGATTATGTTTATCTATCTAATAAAAGCCTAAGCGACCGTTATGGCGGAACAGCCAGAACATGATGCGCACTGACCACCAGGGGGCAGACGCTCAACGCAGTAAGGAGCAAGCAGGCAGGTAGTAAGGAATGAGGCATCCCAGATTATGAGAGGAATGTCCGACTGCCGGGATTGGGCCTAAACTGGAAGTCGGACATCCCCCGAGGGTCCTGGACTGCGAGAGGGTGCAGGTCAGGCTGAGGGACCACCTCCCCCCCAGTACACGAATTTCGTGCACCGGGCCTCTAGTTTATGTATAAAATGAGAAGTAGTGCAATCTATCTCATAGAGTTGTAACAAGGATTAATATGGTAAATCTAGCAAGAATGTTTAGTGAGGAGAGGAGAAAATGGCGGAGGCCTAGACGGACGTGTTGGTGCTTTGTCCCGGACCAGATGGGGGCGAGCAGCTGAAACGGGTAACAATCAGCCCGGTCAAGCTGGGGAGTTTCAGCTGAGAGACAGTCTGCAGCCAGGAAAGACAGAAAACTTCTAAAAATGCGGATGGTTGGAGATTGAGGCTGAAACCTCTCTCTGGGCGCCAGCGCAGCGGCGGGACCGCGCCATCTCAGGCAGCGTTCACCGGCATCCAGAGATCGGCTACTAGCCCGGCGGCTACTGACCCGGAGGCAGCGATTCGCAAACAGCGCGACTGCAAGAGCCAAGGGGAGACCTGCACCCCTCCACGGAAAGGTTGGACTTGCCTCGAAGGTACGGTTCGCAGTTCAGGTTGGAGCGAGGAACGCGCGCGCGGGCGCAGGGGAAAATCTGCGTCCGCCAAAATCCGCGCTCTCCAAAATCCGTGCCTCTTGCCGGGGGCTTGGGCGCGCGCAGACACTCCGCGCGGTTCTGGAGGGTGGAACCCTGCGAGTTCCAGCAGCTTCCCAGGCTCTTGTTCGCACACTTCCTCTTACTTCTGTGGCTTTGATTGTTGAGCCCAGTGCATGTGAGTGCCCAGTTGGGGTAACTAGCAGAGCTTGTAGGGGAAGATTGTTTTGGGGGAGCCTGGGAAACAGAACTGGGAGTGGTGCTGGGGGAACCACCTCTGGGCGGAGCTGGTTCAGGTACAATAGGCAGCTCCTGGTCGGAGAGAACTTTTAGCCTCGGAGGTCAACCCAGACACACTGCCACCCAGAGGCAGAGCCACGAACTGACTCCTCTGTAAATACAGATAAGGCAATAAGGACTGTGGCTTACAACAAGGAGGAACAGTGTATCAGAGGGAAAGTCA
>NW_005871210.1:1066191-1084632 GCF_000147115.1 Myotis lucifugus | reverse complement strand
ACCAGCTCAATTTCTATATGCTATACTAATGTGAAATTAGCTGACAGGAACACCTGTTCTTTCCATAAAGGTGCCCTGTATTTTACATATCTGCTATTGAGATAACCTCTTCTTTTACTTTACAGATATATGTAATTGACAGTGCAGACAGAAAAAGATTTGAAGAGACGGGCCAGGTAAATAATTCTTCTGTTGATCTATTTCCCAAATAACTGGGTATTCATTAATCTGCCTTGTAAATGTATGACAGTGAGAGAGATTTTTTTTTGTTTAACCTTTGCAGTTTAAACAAGACAGTCACTCTGGCAAGCAGGCAAAAATACCAGTTGGCTAAAAAGAACTTAGTTCAGAATCCTTTAAACAGTTTTTTTGATTAAAGCCTTTTAGTTTAAATCAAATTGAATAAACAAGTTATAAGAAAATGGAATTTACCAGCATGCCCAAAAGCTCTTCAGGTTTCTTCTCATTCCACATAGAAATGAACCCAGAAGAACAATTCACTTATTATGTCTGTGTACATTTTTCAATATCAACTTAATTGATCCAAGGGCAACTAACAAATTCAAAGGGATGGAAGAAATGTGTAAGCCAAGACGAAGCTGCTCTTGTTTCCAAGCCAAAAGATAGGTATCTTTGAACCCCAAAATGGCTTCAAATGCAGACTACATGTCAACATGATTACACAGTGCAATTTGTATACACAGTTTTAAACAGAGAAGCGGTGGGGACAGACCATTTTACTGAGTACACTGATAAGAAGCAAGGGGTAGAGTGGACCTCTTTGGAGAAGCATGATTACATTTTATTGCAGAGTCCTTGGCTTGTGTCCTAAACTACCACTGGTGGCCTTCCAAAGGTAGCCGTCCCCCTGTTTATGTTCCTTTTTCCTGGAAATTAGTTTGAGAACTCTCCAGACTCTTGGAGATAACCCTTCTATACCTTGATGATTTCTGGATCATCACTTCATGTGAGCTTGAAGGTGAAGGGTGTCATATAACTATGACACCTCTTGAACCCTCCAGTTCTCTTTGGCAGCACAAGTGTCTTACATAGGGTTAAAACGTGGATTTAATGGGAGAGGTGGGTCCTCATATTTAGGTACGTACACACCCTCTCCTATACTTATTGCAGACAGAATCAACATAACAGGGTAGACCCCAACTGATAGCCTAAAAATCAGAGACCTTGCCAGATGGACTAATACAGTTATTTTAGGATATGGGTTCGATGAAGTGTAATGCATGGACATGTTTTGGAGGTAAAGATTGATGAAACAGAATTATAGTCTTTAAAGCAATTGTCATTTTCAATTTATTCTATATAATAAAAGGCTAATATGAAACAGAATTATAGTCTTTAAAGCAATTGTCATTTTCAATTTATCCTATATAATAAAAGGCTGATATGCAAATTGTCCCCTCGGGAGTTCAACCGCTCGCTATGACATGCACTGACCACCAGGGGGCAGCGTGGAATGAAGGAAGGCCCTGGCCGGCAGCCAGAAGGCCTCGATTGGCCCTAATCACCGGCCTGGCCTAGGGACCCTACCCATGCACAAATTTTGCGCATTTAAATAAATACACACACACACATACACACACGCACATATACACTGAAAGTTATTTTCAGATAACAGCCTTGGCTAAATTTTAAATTTCTAATCACAACTTGTGTTCTCCCTTGAACTGTGTTTCTCAAAGTATGATCTATGAATCCCTATAGCAGAACTACTAGAGGGGAGCTAGTAAAATGCGGATTCCTAAATAAGTAAATAGATAAAATGTAGATTCCTGGGCTCTCGCTCAGACTTCCCAAAGTCAGCCTCTCTGGTAGGCCCAGCAGTCTGTCAGGGGAGTCTTTCATAGGCTCAAGTTTGAGAACCACTGCCCTTGAAAGTTGCTGGTTGATCAGCTTAACTGTTTTATTTTTTTCTAGCTAGAAGTTAATGGTTAAATATCATAGCTTTCATCCTTCCCTCCCCATCCATTCTCAAAATGATCCAGGAACTAGCTGAATTACTGGAGGAAGAAAAGCTAAGTTGTGTTCCAGTGCTCATCTTTGCTAATAAGCAGGATTTGCTCACGGCAGCCCCTGCCTCTGAAATTGCAGAAGGACTGAACCTGCACACCATCCGTGACCGAGTCTGGCAGATCCAGTCTTGCTCAGCTCTCACAGGAGAGGGCATTCAGGTGAGATTACCTGGAGGCTTGGTCACCTGGCAACATGACAGCCAACCAAGGTAGTCTGTCTCATTGGCTGGGCTGATCTAGATAGGAAAGATATGAAACAAATAGCCTTTAATTGGTAGATGAACAATCCAGGATGTGAAGGGCATGAAGAGATTAGTTCTTTTCTACTTAGCAGCCAATGTGACATCAATAACTTTTCTAGGAAAGACAAACCCACCCCACACAAGCAACAAACTACTCTATTAGGTAGGAGGTCAGAACAGAAGACTTAGAGCAGCGGTCACCCACTGGTGGTCCGTGAGGACCGAAAGGTTGGCGACCGCTGACATAGAGGATGCTTTCTAACTCTAGGATTCTTTGATGATTTGGTTGGGGTTTTTGTGTTGTGTCTCATGTTGTGGCCAAGGTAACAGAGCCATCAACAATTATGCACACTGGTTATCCTGTAGAAGTGTTCTGTTTTGTTTTCTGTTGGCTGTCTTCACTGCCTTCGGGGTTGGTGTCTGTTTCCTGCTACTTCAGTTTGGTTTCCCACTGGTAGGCTTCTGCTCACAGAGGGCCTCGTGCTTTATACTGAGGCACTACATACCAGAAGAGCAGGCTCCCCTCACTTGATATTAACTGAGAGGCTATATCCTCAAAGAATGATGAAGAGGTTCAGCTCTGATGCTTCCTACCAAGCAGACGCAAACCAGGTGACACTTGGAGTCAGCACTCTAGGATTCTTTATTCCAAAGCCCCAGCATGCCCACATGCCTCACTTTAGACATCTGGTGGACCTGCCGGGGAAGTGACACTATGAGGTGAGAATCGGGCAGTACTGCTCCGGGATGCTGTGGGGGATTAGCAACATCTAAAGCAGTGGTATCTTCCCTCGTTGCCATATGGCGTGTGTGTCTAATGGCATGACCAGTTTGCTTTTCTCTGAACTTGGTGTGTTGGGGTATGAGCCTGCAACTTCTCAATTGTCCAGCAGCCTCTTTCCATTTCCTTTCTAATACTCTCCTTCTCTCTCTCCAAAAACATTTGACATTGATTGTCTTAAAACTGCCTGACTGCTTTTATTTCAAGAAAATAGTCACGTCCTAGAGTTATCTCACTTGTTCCATCTGTTTGTTGCTTGGTTTTTCTCTTTTTGTTATATGAACAACCAGGGCCTGTTTCTGTGCTTGGCCTTTAGATCTGAGAATAGACCAGTCAGCACAAGACAAGCACCCTCTCCTCTACCGTCCTTAATACCCACACCCTCTGTGTGTGTGTGTGTGTGTGTGTGTGTGTAGTGGGGGCTCTAAAATAGCCAGAGATGAGCTTAGCTACCTCCCCAAAATGGATGCTGGAGCTCTGTGAGTCTCTCTGTGAGGTTTTAGTTTAGGGAGGGGGGATATTAAGTCTTATTTCCTTCCTTCCTTCCTAGACTCTGGTTATAAAAGTAATATATTCTCATTATTAATCATATAAAAGTATATAAAATTTAAAACTGTAAAGTTTTTTCCTCTCCCCTAATCCCACTTGACAAAGGAACTATCATTAATAGTTTTATTCTCAAGTCTCCTCTTTAAAATTATAATCACATATGTGATTATAGATCTATTCAGTTTTGAATTAACTGCATTTTTCCAGCTTAATTTAGGCTGGTCCAACAAGTATACTACACCCCAAGATGTTATTTATTTATTTATTTATTTATTTTATTTGAGAGAGGAAGGAAGAGGGAGAGAGAGAAAAAAACATCAATGATGAGAGAGAATCATTGATTGGCTGCCTCCTGCACGCCCCCTACCGGGGAATCGAACCTGCAACCTGGGCATGTGCCCTTGACCGGAATCGAATCCAGGACCCTTCAGTCTGCAGGCCAATGCTCTATCCACTAAGCCAAACGGGCTAGGGCCCCAGGATGTTTTTTAATAGGTAAACTCAAATCCTTTTATTTAGCTTCTCACTTAAAAAAAAAAAATCAAGTTTAGCCTAAGGTATTTCCCTTGATTGTGCATAAGATGGCCTTCATGAGGCCTAGAGTGATTTGGGTTTGGATGAAGCCTTCTTGTGTTTATACAAACCACTTCAGCAAGAGAACTCTGCCTGTCTAAATGGCCTCAAACACAAATATAGAGAGAACATCTCAAGGTCGGGGGCTCTAAAGGTGGGACTAGAGAAAATAAACACATTTTGTGTGCCTACTGCTAAGAAAGTGGCAGCCCCTAATCTTTTTTCACTTGGTCAGAGTGTTGAAAGGAAGAAAAAGCAAAGCCGGAATTAACAGTAAGGTCCTTGTTTCTTCAGCCAGCCTTAAGCAGGGACTAGAGTTATCTAAAATCAGCATTTTGAGTAATGGCATTCAAGTCAAGGGTGCTTCCTCAGAGCCTGGAGATTGGGAGGGAGCTCTAGTCATTGTCCTCCCAGCCCCACCCACCACACCCCAACCTGTCAGGGGAGGTTACAGAGATAGAGCTCTTGTTCTTGGCTGTGTAACCACCATAGAAGTGGCGTTCCCTTTAAGTCACAGGATCTTTAGACCAAAAAAGCATCAGTGAGCTATCAGACAGAGTCGGGGAAGGCTTTAAAATCAGTCAGTTTAAACCAAGTGAGACAACCATGTATGGTTTGTTTTTGTTAAAGTTCTTCTTACATCAAAGACCTTCAGCAACCAGATTCACAGGAAATTATGTCAAGAAAAATCTAACAAAGAACTGTGAGCATATATATATATATATATATATAATGATTTTATATGGAGGAGAAATAGTTTGAAGGTCACTTAATTAGTTTAGTAGATAGTACCATGGTGTATAGAATTGGGTAGTTAAGACTGGGATTTCAAGGTTAATGAGATTAGATTATGGTTAATAGAATGATATAAATTTAGAGAGTTTAACCATTATTTGAAATGAGTTATTTAATAAAAATGTTAATTAAGAAGGGAATCTGCTGTCTATTGTCCTTTAATGGTAACCTTTGGGGACTGCAGAAAGGTTGTGGAGTTTTCTGTGGAAGCATTTCATTGTGAGGCACCCACTGGCCATGTCCCTCCCCCAGGTAACGCCTGTGACCTAAGCTCTTGTCCACTCAGCCAGTGTCGTGGTTTTTACTTTAAAGAGTCACTCAGGAGGAATTGCTTTCCTGCGTTGCCTAATGCAAGTGCAGGCCTTTAATGATTCTTATTTGCTAGGGTTTCAGTATTCCTAAAAAAGGAAAGACCTCGCTGGAAAAATGTCCATAAGATCACTTTCAGACATGGATACTGTGTAGTAATTACTAAAATTCCCTAAATTCTTATTGCATCTTCCCTCCTTCCTCCTGTCCTGCTGCCCCATGAGAGCCGGTCAATAATGGGCAGAGCTACTAAAATGTTCAGACATTCAAATAACATCTGGCACCATAGCTCTAAAGACCCTAAAAGGAAAAATGTACAAAGGTTAAAAAACCAAACAAAAAAACCTCTGGATTTTTACTGATAAAATAACACCCTCGAGTGAGCAAGCCAGGGGAACAACCACAGATCCACTAGATGGTAAGCTACACCTTCTGGACTCATCGGGCAGGTGTATCACTTCTTAGCCGAGCAGCTTAAACACATGATTTAAGGTTATGGAAGTGAGTGATTCCTGGGATGGATTTCAGATTCTTGTTCTACCTGATGTTCTGATGACAAATATGTGCAGTCTTGACAAGGACAGGCAGTCCCATATGTTGTTCAGCCGCCCCTGTCCTGGGTGTGGAGATGGACTTCTGAGGCTTCAGGAGAGTTCAGAACAGGTCTTTCTTAGCCTGATGGATGGTGACCAGGAGGCCAGCCCATGGTGTAATTAAAGCAGGTTTTCATGAGAAACGTCCAGAGGAGAGCATAGGTAAAGGGCACTAGCAGCTGAAGGAGAACATCAATCTTGGAAACCCTGCCTGCTGAGGGGCCCAGAGTCCAGAGGAGCGATCAGAAGAGACCCAGTTATGTCACGTAGATGCAGGCAGGAAGGGGAGAAACTGAACAATGTCTGGGAGGGGACGCCTGCGGCCCCTGAGCCAGGCTGCCTCACACCTGAAGGCAGTCTCCCTCTGCGCCCTGGGCTGGGCCATGTTGCTAGGGCCTCTCCTCGTGTAGGACTTTGAGCCCTGGGACTCCTTTTCCCTGGGTGTCTAGAAACAGTGAACCAAGGACTTGGCTTAGAGCCAGAGAAAGGTAGCAAGAAAGCAACCTCTTCCACCTACACATCTGAATTTAACCCAGACCACCGTGCTGTCCTTTACTGCTGCAGTGTCAGGTGTTTGAAGACATTTTCTCTCTAAAACATCGTGTGTGTGTGTGTGTGTGTGTGTGTGTGTGTGTGTGATTAAAATTGTACTGGAAGAGAATTTCCTTTCAGTGCAGAGATCAGCAGTTTCAAGCTGGTCTCTAGCCTTCGTCATAACAGAGACCTGCCTCCACCATAGCTGAGCAGAAAGTTCTCTTGGGTATTCCTCTCCATGCCCCCACCTCATGCTCACATTTTCTTTTCACATCTCTCCCACGTTCCCCGTCTTCCTTCCTTCTCTAAACAGGAGTAATGGTCCGGCTTAGTGTCTCACCTAGAAAGGACCACTAGCAGTCGGAGCCCTGGTGTGTGAGCTGTGCACCTCCCACGTGAACATTACACGTTTCCTAGCCCAGCTCCTTGGTTTTTTTTTCCTTTTTCCTTGGTCTAGGGGGCTTTTCCCTTAATATACCAATAGAATTTGGTATTTTTAAATATGACATTTACCCTTCTTTCAAGGCCTGGCATCAGTTATTTTTTACTCCAAGTGTACATGGAACTGCTTATCTGCAAGTCAGACCTCAGGTTTATTTTTAAAATTTCAAACCTCTCTTTAGACCAAGAAAGCAAGCTCAGGACATCCGATTTTGCTACCTCTCTGGTGCAGTGCCCTTTGTCACCAGAAAAAATATTAATAGCAAGCAATATTTTATGTATGCAGCATCCAGCTGCTCCTTGACCCTGGGGGCCTGGTGACACAATGGGATAGGCTGCATTGCTCAGCGAGGGCCTGAGCTCCTCCTCCTCTTAAAGCAATTACTGATGTGGCATGTAGTCCTCATGGCATAAAAAACCAGGCCCACCCAACCATGGCGGCCACTGCTTCCTTCCAACCATTGAGCAGTGATGGATGCATTGTAGGGTGATCAAATTAAAGGGAGCATTGCAGCCAGAGTCCACCCTTCCATAGAAAGAGGCATCATGCCTTTAATGCTGGACCACTGAGATCTGTGATGAGTAGGTTTCCACCCCTGTGGTTAGGGCAGCCTTATATTTTCCCCAATGGTCATATTAGGGGATAATCTCATGACATAGCAAAATTTATTTCCTCTCCACAAGGCCAAACAAAGCTCAGTATTTGAGGTTCAGTGCCTCACTTTAGTCTCTATTATTGAATTAAAGCTAATCAATTTAAATTCAGTTTCAGCAAGATTGGCCAGAAGGAGGTGTGGTAGAGGAAGGAAGGGGAGGACTACTCACGCCATAATATTGTCATCCCCGTGATGAAGATCAAATGTGCAGAAATTTGGTCAAACCAGTTTTTAACAATAAAGGTTCAACCATTAAACAAACTTATGAGTTCATTTCCTTCTTTGGAAGCAGAGCAGTAACCTACTTCAAGTAACTGATCACTTTTTCTCAGTCGTCTGTTTTGAAAAAAAAACAAAGCTTTACCAAATTAAGGCAAGAGTGATGTGGAGCACTAATTTAAACTTGAGAAGCAGAAGGTTCTGCTTCTTGCTATGATGTTGTCTTTAAATGTTACTATTTCCATTGAAGGTGGTGGTCTTGGTGGAGAGTTGCTATGCTAGGATGTGCAGCAAGGTAAACATGCAGCTTCCACACAGAGATACCGGGCAGCCCGGGAATCCTGAGAGCTGAGTGGCCAAAACAGCCTCTGGCATCGTCAGAGCTGCAGCCAGGCTCTGCAGGAACCTGGCCTGGGCTACCCCAGTCTCATGCCCCTTTAGTCGGAGGTCCTAACGCAGAAATAACTAGCATTGCTCTTTCCCAGCTTTAGGGTGACTCCCAGCTTCTCCATAAGCTTGAGGCAGAGCTCCTCCCTCCAGTACTTGCCGGCACTCATTGAGAACCGGTAAATGGTTAGAGTGTGGGTGCTGGAGCTAGAGAGCGGGTTCCCAGCCCGCCTCTGCCACACACTGTGTTGTGCTCCCATTTGTAATGTGGAAATTATAGTCCCTACTTCACAGGGTGTTACAGGGTTAATTAAAAAGATATAAGTTAAGTACTGTAGGCCAGACACCATGCTAGGTTCTGTAAACACAACCTCAAGCCAGTCTGACTTGGACCCTCCCCTCAAGGATCTTGGACAACATATTATCTTTCCTTTTCCGTGGGCAACTTGACACAGCTTGTCCTGATTTGAGTGGAGAGGTATTATCCCCATTGACTAGTGCCTCCCCAACAGCCCCTCACCTCCAGCTCTCTTTCTCCTCAGGTAATGACAGGAAAGGTACAACTCCCCAAACCCCAAACACTCCCAATCAGGGCAGAGCAGCCACAGGGCTTGGCCCCTTTTAAATCTCCCTGTGCTTCCCACACTCCAGACTGCTGGGGGCAGCTGCAGAGGCTCAGGGACCAGCAGCATAGCTGGTGGGTACTGACCTCTGAGCGCCCTCTGTTGGCAGGACTGTGGCTGAAAGGGCTTTGCCACCGCTGGCCTCACAGACATCTGGAGCACATGGCTCCCCAGCAGGGCTCCCGCATTTAAATCCCCTCGGCCTCCATAACAGACACCAAAAAGAAAGCTGCCCCTCACCCTCCACATTCTGCTTCGGGTTCCTGCAGCTGAGTAAATATTTTTTCTATCTCTTTGACTGTATTCATGTTTAGTTAGTTACATATAATAAAAAGAACAACCCCCCTGAAATCAGCCATAAAACAAGGGGGGAAGCCGGTATTCACATAGTGTGGGAACACTTGATTTCTCTGAGATGATTTGATAAAATACCGCAAGTCTCCATAGAGGAGAAAATATTGAGGTGCGTACCTTTGATAGTGTTTGTGCAGGTTTCTGAAGATGGAAAGTGCTACATAAGTGCTGAGCTATTCAGCTTGGGAAGCAAAGAGAAGATGGTTATCTTATTCATCCCTCTTTTATTTGTAAAATCTTTTCTGTCTCCTGGCAGGTGATCATTTTTTTCCTGGAAACCAATTAGCTACTAAAATTAAACATGCTTCTCTTTAAATTAATCCTTTTCATAAAATGGTCTTAAAATTGGCCTCAGCTTTTGAAGTCGGTAGCTGACCCAGTTGTAATTGGAGATGTATTTGGAGGCCACCTTTCTCCCACCTTGGCATCCCGCCTCCCTTGTCCCCCTGCTGCCAGGTGCTGTCCACCTTCAGGCTTTCGGCTGAGGCCAGCCTCATCCTGGCAGATGCCCTAAAGTCTGCTCTGGAACAGCCATCAGATCATCTGGTTCTCCTACCCAGGCGTTCTGATGGCAACTGGCAGAGTTTTAATCACTGTAAATTCAGGTGATGGTCAGATTAGCCAGGAGATAGGGTGCCTGCTGGTTGTTTTGCAGTGATGTATTGTTCATGGGATTAATGCTCCGAATGCCCAAAGGTGTCAGCTGATATTTATTACTTTAAGCTGGCTCAGCTGTTCAGGTTCAACCACTAGCGCCGTGGTCACAGGAAATGCAGGGCTCTGCGTGTCATGTATGCCCTGAGATGTGCACATGTGACTGGGACCTCAGCAAGCATGTATTGCAGGCTCGGGGGGAGTGGGGGGAGGGGATTTGTGCAGGATCCTGCTTTGATTTTGTTCTGAGCCTCCAAAGGAACTCTGCACACCCCTGAAGGTCGGAGAGACTCTAGTGCAGTGGTTCTCAAGCTTGGCTGCACATTAGAATCACCTGGGAACCTTTTAAACTCCTGATTTCTGGGCCTCATCCTCCGGAAATTCTGTTTCTTTGTTATGGGGTGGGGCCACAACATTAGTAACAAAGAAACAGAACTTCCGGAGGATGAGGCCCAGAAATCAGGATTTTAAAAAGATTCCCAGGTGATTCTAATGTGCAGCCAAGGTTGAGAACCACTGCTCTAGGGGAAGGGAGAGTATTGAGGGGTGGCTCCAAAGTGGGTTGAAAAGGAGGTCATCTCCGGCAGGTCTGGCATCCAGGAGAAAGCATGCCACCTGCCAGGTGGCTGTAGGCATTGTGTGGTTTTTACCTCTGTCCCTCTCCAGCCTAAGAGAGGACACTTTCAAGGTCACTGTGCCTTTAAGGGCACCTTCTCCCCAGTCCCTCAGCTTGGTGGTACTTACAGCTACAAGAATCAGGCCCGGACTCTCTAAACCTATCTGGAGAGCTGCACGAAGAGAAATAAATGCACATTGCCCTCGTGTGTGTCTAGTAACACACACTGCATTTGGTTTGTTTTTCCAAAAAGAAATTTAATTTAACCCGTGTACACTGCCACACTGTAAACACACCGGGCACCAGAAGGGTGGCTTATTGAATGGAATGCCCTAGCAAAGGTCAGCTTTTAGAAAAAGCCAAAAAGGGCTGGAATCTTTCCTGATAGCGCCTCAATCAGGCCTGGGGTCCAAGCAGATGTGTTTATTTTTTCAGAGGGAGTTCCTGAGAACCCATCTCAAGTTCAGACACTGGGCACTCCCACTCCTGTCTCCCTCCTGTGCTCTCAGAGGCCTCCCCACGAGGTCACTACCCCTGGTCACCCAGGTGGGCCCCTGGGACAGACTCCCTGGAGCTAGTGGTAGGGGAGGGGAGGCCCACACCCCCCCTCCCCCCCTCCTGGGCTTGCGTGTATAGTGTCTTTCTTATAACTAACACTGCCTTTCTCTGCCCATTTCCCTCAAAGGACGGCATGAACTGGGTCTGCAAAAATGTCATTGCAAAGAAGAAATAAAATCTAGACGAATGGAGATGCAGGAGCTTCGGGAGCTGAATTCTGTCCTGAAAAACACTAATTTGCTGCTTTCTGACCAAATGTTTCTCCATCTGTGTACAGCTACAGCTGTTTGAAGAGAGGGTACAACACAGTTTAAAAAGAATCCCTATTCCAGCAGTAGATTTAACTGATCTCTGAGGTTCAGTATCATTTTTCAAATAAAGGAATTATATTATTTCCTCTGCATAATTGAAATAGTATTAAATGTCTCAAAGCACATGATTAGAAAATGAGATCTTTTAAATGAGCAAGAGATTGCATTGCAGTTCAGACAATTCCAGTGGGCTTTTTTTTTTTCTTCTTTCAAAAAAAAGAAAAGAGAAAGAGAAAGAAGCAGCTTATGCTGCGTTCATTTATTTACTGACCTGTCCCTTGCTCTCCCCATGGTTTTGGAAGCACAGACAGTGTTTGCTGGTGCTGGTCAGTGATTTTTACCATCACCAACTGAGCCAGGGCTGCATTCCGTCCGGAGGGAAGCTGCTGGGGGGAAGGGAGGAAGAGCAGATGATTAAACCATCTTGTCATGCAGGTAGGAGACTGTGTGTGTAATCCTCACCCTTTGGAGAGGAAAAAAAATCCTTTCTTGCAAACAAGTCACCACATAAACATGGCCCATCCCAACCCCCCAGCCAGCTATACCGGGAAGCAAATTCTTATGACTTTTGACTATAATGACATCTGGAATGTCAGGAGAGGTGGGAGGTTTAATTCCAGAAAAATTACAAGGTCCTTAGGAAGCCCTCACACGGAGGGCTCGGGCCAGCGTAAACAGGCTTTCTCCAGTTCAGTGGAGCAGGGAGCAGCCGACTGAGATTAGCTGGCTTCTGCGCGGCAGTCCTATAGAAGGGATTTCTAAAGCTCAAAGAATTCTGTGTTTAAATGATCACAATAGGCCGTTGCTATCAGATTTTTAAAATAAATGCAGCTTACCCATGAACCTGCTCCACTGAGAAAAGGCAGGCAGATCGATTTTTTCAAGATCAATTTTTACAATGCTGGCAACTTGGGGGTGTGGGAAGCTCATAGGCGGAGAGGGTTTGCTGCTGGGAAGAAGGTGTGTGATTGCAGGGGCCACTCCCAGGGAAGCCAGAGTCACCCCAGCTGCCCATCTCCCCTGCCTCTCTCCAGCAAAATGTGTCCTCTGTTGATTGATTGGAGAGGACTGGAAGGAGACTTCTCCCGCCCCGTGTTGCAAAAAGAGCTTGTTTTCCTGAGTCTTAAGAAATCCCTAGCTTCAAGCCTGAAAGCTGGCCAGAGCATCACCCAGCTCCTGAATTGAACTCTGTTCTGGTGCCTGAGCCGAGGGGTTTTCAGAGAATGAATAAGAGACTGTCCAGTGGCTGGCTGGTGGGCCTCAGGAGGCCAGCTGCCTTCTCATCCCAGGAGGTGGCCCTTCCCAAACCCACTCAGGCCTGTGAGCAGAGGGGGGGGCCACTCCAGCCCCGGCCGTCTGTGCCCAGCTTTTCTGGACAAAGTTGTGCAGGTGAAGCTGAAGCCTGTGCAGCCTCAACGGCGTGCTGGGCTGGAAGTCATTCCTGCCAACATGAAAAGCTGCGCCGGGGGTGCTGTGGGCAGACCTGTAAGGGCTTGTAAAACAAAAGGAGGTGAGGGTTTTCCAAACCACTGAGCTACCTGCTTCCTGCTACCTCCTCCTCTGGCTTCCTTGTCTCCCCCAGGGCCTCTCCCACTTTGAACAAAGGAAAACAGAATCGCAAGAAACCAAAATCCCCCTGCCATCCAGCTGGAAATGTGGCTCTAGGGCTTGAAAATGGGTTTTCCCTCCAAATAGGGCACCAGGGATGCGAGCTGAAGGGCAGCGGCCTGCTTTGAGGTCTGTGATTTTGGAACAATGTGATAGGAACGTTGGCAGTGGATAGTCTGTAAAATACTTTGGTTCTTTTGCCACCAACTTAGGGAACTCTTTGCAAGAGTCCTCCCCAGGCCTGGGCCAGCAGGCAGAAGCCACTCCCCTCCTCTGATAACAGCCTCTGTGAACCTTCACATTTGCTTTTCAGCTAAAGACAGAGTGACATGGTAGATGTCACAAGCTTTCATCTTCCCTTTGAACCCTGCTGGACCCTCCTGGGGGCTCATGGGGTAGATGAGAGATGCCTGAAAAACGCAGACTTTAAAAGCTCCCATTTGTAAAAACAAAATACTCCTAAAGTCCCCTTTCCTCTCCCCAGCCCCACTCCCACCCCCGGGGCCATGACCAGAAGATAGAATTTGAAACTAGAAAGGGGATACCCGGTCTCCCATCCTCCCGCCCCTAGTGTGTCTGGGTGAGACTTGCTCTGTGCACCTCTGCATCTGAATGTGCGGGGGAGAGGGCTGGGGGGCACCAAGGCCCGGGACGGGGGCCCCAGGATGTGTGCTCAGACCAGTTGTGAGAAAAACTCCCTTCCCCTCCTACTGACCTTCCCTGTGCAGCTCCTCCTGGCTGGATCCCCGAGCCCAGTGCAACACACCCTTTCCCCTTCACTCTCCCCTGGTTACTATGGAAACAAGGGTGTCATTGATGTGGGCTGAGCCAGGGAACATGTCGGGCGGGCGCAAAGCTGAAAGTCAGCGATTATGCCGGTGGGTACACATGTGCGGGGAGAAAGAAGTCCACAGGTCCTGAGACTGCTGGAAGGACACAGTCCTGCCCCCTCCCTCCCTCCTCTCCTCTCTATCCGGGCTTTTGACAAATTTCTTTATTCCCCTCTGGGCTAAAGCGGCGGCTATTTTTGTGTCACTCGGTGCCTCACCCTCACTGTGGGCCGCTCCTTATCCGGACCTGCCCTGGAGGGTGACACCATGTCAGCCTCTCCGGGGCTCGTCCCTTGATTCCCGTCAGAGTTTGCTTTGATTTCTCTTTCCTTCTCGGGGGCAAGTTCTTCCTTTTATTTTTAGCTCTGCACTCCATGTGGTTTCAGGGTTCAGTCTGATCCATCGAAAGTTTCTTTTTATATAGTCCCTTTTGAAAATGATAAAGAAATGGACGTGGTATTTGGTCATGTGGAAAACCCACTGTATAATTTAGATGTCTGTCAAAAATCCAACAAATAAAATTTAGCTGAAATGAAGGCCGCCTGGAATGTGTTGTGTTCTTTGCTGAAGCTCAGAGAGGGCCTGAAATCTGTTTGTTATTTCAGAGGTTAGCATTCCTCAAGGTGCTTTTTTTTTTTCCAGAAGGATGTAATATTAACACCACCAATAACAAAAATAAAAATAACCGCTTAGTAAGCTCCTCCCACCTACCAGGCACTCTGCATACATCGCGGGGCAGCACTAGGCCTACTTTACAGTGGCGGAAACTGGGGCCCTTGCCTGGGTGAAGGGTTTTACCCAAGATCACAGAGCTGTTAGTGCAGGAGGGGCCTGGAACCCAGGTCTGAAGGCTACAGCAAGCTGCCACCTCTGGGAGCTAAAGACAGTAACAGCCCATTTCCCAGTAGCCTGAGCCCCTAGCCTTCTAAGCCCACACCATGGGTCTCCTCTGACCAGCACTGCTCCCTGGGCATTTCTGTCCCAGGTGTTGGGTAACTTCTGTCCTCACAGCACAACTGTTTGTTTGTTTGTTTGTTTGTTTATTTTAAAATATATTTTTATTGATTTCAGAGAGAAAGCAAGAGGGAGAGAGATAGAAACATCAATGATGAGAGAGGATCGTTGATGGGCTGCCTCATGCATGCCCCAAAGTGGGGATCGAGCCCGCAGCGCACACGCCCGTACCGGAAATCAAACCCATGACCTCCTGGATCATAGGTTGACACTCAACCACCGAGCCACACCAGCCAGGCCACAACCATGTATTTCGTACCATCCTTTGCACAGACGGAAAAAGGGGTGAAGACATTAGGAAAGTTAGGGCTGACAAGGATGTTTGCAACTATCTGATCCTGGGTCTTCCTTTTCGAGAGAGTTCAGAGAGGGGGATAGACTTGCCCAAAGTCACACAGGAGGTGGCAGAGTGGGCACTGGCCCAGGGCTCTGCCCTCTAGAGCAGAGGAGCTTACTTTCCCCTTTGGCAGCCTCGCTTCCTCGGTCTGGAGACACCAGCATGGCTCTGGAAGGGGCCCCTTTAAAGGAAAACTGCTGGCAAAATAGAGGGGAGCTTGAGGCAGAAGGAGAGAGGTCTAGTGTTGCCAGATAAATGGCAGGACATTCGGTTAAATTTCAAATAAACAAGGAATCATTTTTAGTGTAAGTATATCCCATGCAATATTTAGGACATACTTATAATACTAAAAAAAAGTAATTGTTTATCTGAAATTCAAATTTTCACTGGCCATCGCGGTTTTTGGTTTTTGTTATTTTGCTAAATCTAGTAACTCTATCCAGAATGCCTGGCTCTGGGACAATTTAAGTGTGTTCTCTGGAGTCATCTATAAATCAGCTCTGTGATCTTGGACAAGTTGGCTACTCTCTCGGAGTCTTGCCTCTTCCCCTGTGGAATGGGATTAAAATTATAGGGAGATTGAAAGGAGATAAAATGTCAATAAAATACCTAGACCTTGGGCAATAGTCAGCCTGCAGTAGGGACACTCTGTGCCTCTGTTTCTTATCTGTAAAGTGAGGTAATAGTCATCTGCCGCATGGCATTCTCAGAAAGGATTAGTGGAAGTTTGGATGTCCAGTGTGTAGGCGATGCCAAGTCATCGGTAACTATTATAACTGGGGGAAATTCTGAATCCAGGCCTTCCCAGACCCCCAAGACCTCTGCCCTGCCACCTGGCCCCTCCACTTGGCGAACTTTCCAGGCAACAAGCAAGCAGCCGGCAGCCTTCCTGGAGATGCTGGCAGCCCCCTCCTCACCGGGGCTCCCAGGTCCACCCCAGCCACACCTCCTGCAATTAGATTTGTAAGTGGGAACATGCTCTTGTCAGAGGCTTCTGATTGGCTCCGGGCAAAAACACAGTTTAGCGCTCAGTCAAGCTGCATTTTAGGGCCTCTGTCTCCCTCTCCCTCTTTTCCCCCCTTAATTGCAATCTGTTCAGTAATTTCCTTTTCCAACACTGCAGGAGCTGGGCAGGGAGGAGGGAAAGAGAGCTCCCACTCCCTGCAGTGGATCTGCTGGTCCAGCACTGTCAGGGGTGTGTGTGTGTGTGTGTGTGTGTGTGTATGTGTCCACAACCAGCCACACACATGAGCATGTGGAGATCTGACCAACCCCCCAGGGTCAGTCAGACCAGGGCAGGTTGTTAAGGGGGCACCCACTTGTGGCAGGTACTTCACAGCATTTAATCCTTGCAACACTATTAACTGCAGGTCGTATCACCCACAGTTTGGAGCTAGGGCTCACTGAATTTGACTCACGTGCTCAAGATCACACAGGAAGAGCAAGGCAGAGCCGGGATTTGAACCCAAGCCTGTTTGACTACGGGGCTCCAAGTTCACAGCATGGTTCCCTTTTCCCTTTAGGCTTCTAAGGCCAGAAAAGGGGCTAAGGAACCCTCCTGCCCAAAGGGACATGGAGAGGTTTCTGTTCCCAGAGTGAGTAGCAGCGTCCCAAGGACAAAAAGCCTCCGCGACAGAAATGAAATATTAATGGCAGAACTGCAGCAGCCGAGTCAAGGAGGGGCAGGTTGAAGGAGAACTTGCTTGCCTACCTGAAGCTGAAAGCTAGAAGGGTTGGGGGCAGGACTGCCACTAAGCTGAGCAAACTGCTCCTCCTGTTAGTCATTGGCTGGTTTGATCCCTTGGCCCTACAAGGCAGCCATTCCTATTGCTGTTTCCCAGGTGAGGAAACCAAGGCCTTCAGAGGTTAAGTCACTTGCCTGGAACCACACAGCTAGGCAATGGCTTGGCTGGGATGCCTGCCCACTCGAAAGCCCGTTTTTCTCCAGGACGCCCTCTTGACTGAACGAAGGGCCATGACCAGCTGGGAGAGGGGCTCCAGGAAACAGGGAGGTGGGTGGGCCAGAGGCCTCTCTGTGCCACCCCCTCTTCAGGACCCACAAGACCCTTCCCCAGAGGCCCAGCGGTGACTGCTGCTCTGGAGGCCACCAGCAGAGGGGGCAGGGGGTCCCAGCCCCAACCTGACAACAAAGAGGCTGGAGAGCTGTTGCTCTTTGGGCCCTGACCTGGCTCAGCTGCCTCCATGCTCGCCCAGGGCTCAGCAGCCCCCATCCAGCCCGACGCCCACTTAGACGACTGCAGGGGAAAGAGACGGGCCCACTGCAGACACACGCACGAGGCCACTGCCCACCCACAGTCTTCCTTTGCCTTGTTAATTCATGTTCCTGAGACTAGACAGGCCTGTCACCTGGGCCACCGCTGGCCCATATGGGAGAGGATGCGCACACCAGGGTGCAAGGCTTGGCACTAGCCGAGGGCCCCTCAGCGGCATGTCCTTGTGTAGGGCCAAAGCTGCGCGGCCATACTTGGTGGCCCTAACCAGTACACCAACCAGTCTGGCTCTCAATACCGCCCCTCTCCCGCCCCGCCCAATATCCCAGTCCTCACTCCCACCTGGTGACCTGCTCTGGGGAGTTGGAGCCTAGGACTCGCTGCCACGATGTCAGAATCACATACAATCATGCTGGCACACCACCCCCTCGCCCTTGGAATCTGTCTGGGGGCACAGATCTGATCTAAGGCTTGTGAACATGGATGGGGCCTCCCTGGACCAAAACGTTTTCCTGCCTGGATGCTGCAGATGGCGTTTGGAAAGAAGGCGATAAGGAGCTTTGGTTTGTAAGCAACAGCCCATCCTGGGGCCAGGGGATGCAATCTAGCCCAACTCTCCCTTCAATTCCCCCAGCTCCTGTGAGGAGTCAGCCAACTCCCTAGCCCCCTTTCCCACCCTGAGACCCCCAGATCTGCCAGAGTGGTGAGTTGGAAGGAAGAAAAAGAGGGAGGAAGGGGCTGGGATGCTGATCCAGGCAGGGGGGAGGTGTCTGCACAGCTGCAGGCAGCCCCCTACCCCCAGTCTGTGAATGGGCACATTACCCCCTCCCGCCCGCCTGCCACCGCTCCTGAAACAGTTGGTCCTAATGAACGCAAAGCAGGCAGGGCAGCTGTGTGCATTATCCATATGCATGGGGAGGTGTATATTTATCCTCACGTCCCACCCCACCCTGCAGCTGCTACCATCCCCTATGCCAGAAGGGTGAGTGGGCACAGCACCCAGGCTGCTCCCAGCCCTGGGCCTCCTCCCCTCCCACCCTCCCCCCACAGCCCACGCCCACAGCTTTCACTTGACCCATTTTGGAGGCAGAAGTTTGTGTGTGTGTTTGAGAGAGAAAGAGAGAGTGCACACTTCATTTCCCCGTTGGTGCTTTTGATTTCCTCTGAAGTATCTTGATTGCGGACGTACAATGGCA
>NW_005871210.1:1046823-1065412 GCF_000147115.1 Myotis lucifugus | reverse complement strand
CAGAGACAAAGCACTTACAATGTCTATGTCGTGGCCCTGTCTCCTCACGCCTTTCTGACCTCATCACTCACTGCTCTGCCCCTTACTCACTCTTTCCATCCACACTCACCCTCTTGCTGTTCCTAAAACAAGCATCATCTGCCCCAGGCAACACGTGTTCCCTCTTCCTGGAACAGTCCTGCTCCAAAGAGCCCCAGACTTTGCCTCCTCCATTCTGGAGTCTCTGCTCAATGTCACCTGCCCTGACCACTTCCCTATATAAAAACTGCCATGCCCTCTCCCTTCTGCTGACACGCCCTATCCCCCCCCCCACCTACCCCCCCCCACACCTTGCTTTACTTTCCTTCACAGTACTTATCGCCAGCTCACATTTATTGGTTTATTGTTGTCATCTGTCTCTTCCTCACTAAATTATCAGCTCCAAGAAGGCAGAGTTTGTTTTGTTCACCAAAATATCCCCAATTTTGGAACAGTGCCCAGCATTAGAAGCACCTCAATAAATACCTGCTGAGTGAATGACTGAGTGAATGAATGAAGCAGGTACTGTGCTAGGCTCCGGAAAATCACAGATGACTAATATTTCACGTCCTCCAGGGACACACAGGCTAGTCGGACATGTAAGCTACGCAGCTTGTAACCAGTTAGTTAAAATACCAAGTAAGAACGTTAAGTGCATGGGAGTGGGACCGGCTCAAAGGAACATAAACACTGTGATAGCTATCGATGCCTGAAAATGGGCCGTGCCAGCATAGGTCTGGCAGTCTGCATGGGTCATTTCGTTACTCCTCACTCTGGAGAGGGTGAAGAGAGGTACACGGGGAGGCAGGACTCTACGTCTAGCAGACAATCAGGCAGAGGGATCAGAAGAGCCACAGGGGCCTGAAACCACATGGGCTGCTGGGGGACTGACTAAGCCTGCGCTTTTGATGGGTGGAGCCCAGGGGGCTGCGGCAGGTAGAGATGGCAGCTGGTGTGGCTGGAGAGTCCCTCTGGGTGAGGCCTTGAGCTGCCCGTTTGCATCTATGCTCCCTCCCTCCTCAGTGCCCTGCAACATGGAGAGTGCCTGATGACAACACCCAGTTTACAACCAGGCAGCCAGTGCCTCCATGGTAGACCAGAAGTCCATACCACCCTTCACGCACAATTCTTGGGAGCCTGCTCCCTCATTTTGCTCCTTACCTGCAGCCTGCTCCCTCATTTCGCTCCTTACCTGCAGTTTTGAGATGTTGCCTCTGCCATCTCTAACCCGCCCCCCCCCCCCATCCTACAAGCTGTTAAAAACTACCACACACCACTTCACACATCACCCTCTTCTTGCCTGAATATAAATAATAAAAAAAATAAGTTATGGCATTGAGCAGATGAGTTCTCCCTCAAGAAATATCCAATGATTAAAGATCTAGTGCAAGGATAAATAAATGTCTCAGTTCAGAGGAATAAGCCACAAAGCATTTTTTAAACACTGGTCGCCTGTGGACGACACATTCAGACTCCCAGGGCAGAACTCCGGGTACATCCCTGGCATCTGTGATGCAGGGACAGGGGGTTTTAGGGAAGAAGCCCTGGGCTCTTGAAGGCTTCCCTCACTCAGGGCATGTTTCCCATACACCGCGGGGGACAGGGTGGAGGCCACAGCTCTACCCACGAGATTTCCATTTGTGATCTGTCAAAGCTTTCACTGGAGCAAGAGCGTCCTGAGGTTGTAAGTTCTCTGTCCCTGGAGGAGTTAAAGCACGGGGTGAAGACAACCTCCCCTGGAAGGGAAGAAAGCCTTTGGGGTGCAGGTGGAAAGAGGGGGGTGCTGGGGAAAGAAAGAGAGAAGCCGAAGGAAGACGCTGATGTTCCTAAGGCCAGCCTCCTGCTGGCCCAGGTCTCCGACCTCTCGCCATGAGCCTTCTGCCCACACTCGGATCTGCTTCCCATCCCCTCAGCCTGAGTCTGGGTCCGATCCAAGGGTGCCCTCAAGGTCATTCCTTGCCCCTTTAACTCACAGAAAAAGGACTCAGAGGGTTCTAGAACCAGTACCAGGATCCCAGTTTCTAGAGACCACTGTTTCTAAGCACCTCCAAGTAAGGGTTTTCCAAAATCATACAGGGAGACCCTCGCTTTAGAAGAGGGGCTACCATGTGGTGAGGTCTGTCCAGGGACACCCAGGAGTCATTTGCCACTTCCCTGCACCCCACAGCCCCAGTCAGCGTAACAGGCCCCCTTTTTCCGTAGGCCTAGAGCTGGGGTGAGTAAGAACATGACCCAGACCACCCCCACCCCCACCCCCACCCCCGGAATTTGCCAGCCGAGAAAGTGGGGCAGGGAATCCCCCAGGCAGCCAGGATCTGATCCTGAAAGTGTTCATCGGATCTTCCCCACCCTCGGAGGGGAGAACATGAAGGTGTCTGGGGAAAGGGCACGGTGACAGCCGTAGGAGCTGAGTGGGTGGGTGCGAACAGGGCGAGGAGGAACCCAGAAGTGAGGTTAGAGCGCAGGGGCTCGGCTTAAAGAGAGGGGCCCGGAGCCCTGACTCAGCGGCTTCCCCGCCCGCCGCCGCCCCAGGGGGGCTTTGAAGCCGGGAGGGGCTTTGATCCGGGTCGGCCCGGCGCTCAGCTGGCCCGGCCAGATGCGCTGGGGGAGGGGCGGAGGAGCGACCCGCCCCAGGCCTCGCCCTCCCCGGCCCCCTGCACCGCGCCCTGGGCACGGAGACTGCTTCCGGCTGTTGCAGGGGGCACCCGAGTACCCCCCCCCCCACCTTGCAGCTGTTTCCCAGCTGCCCAGCCCCACCCCAAAGACAGCTGGGAGAGAGGCTGGGCGGGGAGCGGGGTGCAGCTGCTCGGCTCCGGGCTGGGACGGGGGAGGGCAGCGACATGAAAGAGCTGGGGCCGGCGGGGTGGCTGGCTCAGGAAACCCCCGGTGGTCGCCCCCCCCCCCCCCCCCAGCCCTTGGACATTTGGGGCAAAGGGGCTTGGGGCCCCTCCCTGCCCCGCCCTCGGCGGGGGGGGGGGGGGGGGGGGGGGGAGATAAGGTCCAAAACCCGGGCTTCCCGGAAAGGTCCCTTTTTGGGGAGGGGGGAGGGCCCCGCCGGGGTGTGAAAATCGTTAGAGAGGGAGGCAAAAGGGGCCCTTTGGGTCCAAGAGGGGCCTGAGGGGTCACACCGGGGCTGGGCGGGGGAAGCCCCCCACCCCCCCAAAAAAAATTTTTTCTAGGGGGCGGGGGTCCTGGGGGACTTTCAAGTTTTTTTAAGGCCCCTTTTCCCCCTGACGGTTTGGAAAGTGGGGGAAAGCTGCCTCTTAAAAACCAGGGAAAACTGGGGGTTTGGGGGCAAGTGGAAAAGGTTAGGGTCTCCCTGCTTTCTTGGGGGGGGAGGGCCCCCGGGCGTACTCCAGGGAGCGTTTGTTTTCCTGCCTTAGGGCCTAGAGGTGTATTTTTTTTGGCTAATGTTTTAAAGAGGTGAAAAGGGGGGGGGGTTAGGCCCCTCCCACTGCCACCTGAGTCTCCTATATCCCAATCTGATGGGTGCACCTGGAGACAGGATCCCTCCCATCCGCTAAAACAAACTAGGGCCAAGTGGGAAAGAAATTGGGCAGCTTTCTGCTCTTGGCTTCCAACTCTTGGCACAGAAGATGTCCCAGGGTTCCTGACAACTAGAGAAAGGGACAGTGAGACAGGAACAGATGTGAGTGGGGCTAGACCTCTATCCGTCCACCACCACCTGCCCCCGGGCATCCTTCCACCCTGGGCGGGAGGGTGCTGTGCTCCAGCCATCTGCCCCCTCTCTTTAGCCCTAAGCAGGTGCAGGGGAAGAGAAGGGGCAGGCCAGCTGTTGTCATCCTGCTCCTGGCTCTCTGCCCAAGTAGAAAGGGGGAGCAATGAAACAAGGGTCCACCCACCCCAGAGTCATTTTCTACTCCCACAGGACAGGGCAGAGGTACTTAGCAGGACCAAGACTGGTTTGGCCTGGCCAGCCCAACTGGCCTGACCATGTCCTCCAATCTGGGTCTCTTTTTCTGAGAAGGGGGTGACTAGGGGTCTGTGAGGCTTGGACCCCTGGCACAGGACTTCCACACGGCTTGCTCTAAGCTTCCGGGGCAGGCGGTGCTCAGGCCCTGATTCTACCCCAGAAGCTTCTATATGGAAGGGTACAGGCTGCTTTACAACATAAGCAGATCCATGCAGTATTAGGCAACAAACCAGAGATCCTTTTTAGAGGTCAGCTCCCCTGCAAAGGAGAAGGGCCTTTGGTGTGCCCCATCCCCTCCTTCCACCCCAGGGGTCCCTGTGGCACACAGGAGCCTGGACAGTCCCTCGTGGCTGCACTCCTGAAACCCCAGGATCTGTCAGAATTCCTGGGGAGTTAAAAGTGCAGATTCCTGGGATCTCAGTCATTCCAACTGAGTCTAAGTGGGGATCTAAGATTCAGCCCTTCAATAAGCTCCCAAGACATGCTAGAGCAGCGGTTCTCAACCTGTGGGTCGCGACCCCTTTGGGGGTCGAACGACCCTTTCACAGGGGTCGCCTAAATACATCCTGCATATCAGATATTTACATTACGATTCATAACAGTAGCAAAATTAGTTATGAAGTAGCAACGAAAATAATGTTATGGTTGGGGGTCACCACAACATGAGGATCTGTATTAAAGGGTCGCGGCATTGGGAAGGTTGAGAACCACTGTGCTAGAGGCTTGGAGAAGCCCTGCCAAGGGGGATAGAGGCAGGATGTACTTTTCGTGTTGCTACTCTACTTCCATGCCTCCCAGAGCCAAAGGTTTTCCTGCCCGCTCTTCTTCCATCCTCAGGGGCAGAGCCCAGGTCACCAAAGGAGATATGGGGCTGAGTGACTGCACCCTCCCAATGGGGGCAAGGCCCAGTCAGACTAAATTCCAAGACAGGGTCTTGCTCTGCTTATGCAGTGCCCAGCACTTAGCATGTGCTCAATAAATATTTGTGGACTGGAGGTGGTAAACTTTGCAAGGCTCATAAGGTTTCTTCCTTTGTCTGTCCTAGCTAAGAGCATGTTAGCAGGACCTCAAAGATGCCAGGGCCTATGAAGCAGAGAACTGGGCATTGGAGACCCTCAGCCAATATTTCCCAAATGAACTCAGGGCTGAGTAGATGCGATCCGTGCCTTTCGGGTTGACATTCACAGGCTGGAACAAGCTGGAGCCATCAGAGAATCAAGGCCAGGAGGGCAGGGGCTTCCATTCCTAGAGGGCCCCTCCCCACCCAAGGCCTGAGGACCCCAGGCCTGAGGAGCTGGGTAAGAGGCGAGGCAGGGAGTGGGACTGCGCCATTGTTTATTAGAAGTCGGATTCGGTGTGTGCTCTAGACAGATTACAGAATACCTGCGCCTTGAGAACAGGAAGTCCACGATTCATACAAAGTGCTCACTACAGGAAGTTGCTGTGTCAAAATCCAGGCAAGAACCCAACTCAGGGCGGCCCCTCTTCCCCCGCTGACCTCAACAAGGGCTGTGCTATGGTTTTTTATTTAATTATTTTTTATTTCTCTTTATTATTATTAATATTATTATTATTTGCTTTTGCTGTGGTCACTATTATTGGCAAAGTTCCTTCTTTTCTTTCCTGGACATGGGGTTCCTGTCTGTAAGATTCCACTCTGAGGCTGAAGGTGCCAAAAGCTGCTTGAGAAGTGGCCTTTGAACTCCGTCTGGGAGGACGGTGAGAAGAAGCAGGAGAAATCAATTCTTGGTTTAAAAAAAAAATTAAAAAACAAAAGCCCCACAATCTACAGGTCATTTCTTACTCAGTCAGTGATCAAACTGCCCAAAAGAAAAACAAGAGGAGAAGCAGGCCAGTGGGCACTGGTCCTTCCTCCCAGGGCTGGGTGAGGAGGGTTGCCCCACCCCTCAAGGCTTTAGGGAAAGCTGAGGCTCCTTCCAGCCACAGGGGTGAGGAGGAGAAGGTGTGGAAGAAGAAAGGAGAGACAGAGAGAGAGCTCAGCGCCTTGAGGTAGACGCTTTCCCAACTCCAGGGCCACCTGCGGCCCCAGCGCAGCCCAGCTCCCACTGTCACTCCACGTCCAGAGATTCATAATAAAAAAAATCAAAAACAAAGCCCAAAACAAAATCCAAAAGGACAAGACTTAGGGGAAAGAAGGAAGGGAGGGAGGACAGGAAGGTAGAAGGACAGGTCTCTGGATGCATAATTCCCGAGCCACTGGGGGCTGGGGGGGAAGATTCCCCAGCGCCCCACCGCCCGCGTGGCGTTAGCTCGTCACGTAGTGTTTGGTGGATGGCTGCCCATACACCCTGTAGAAATCCTGGTGGCCAGGCTGCTGGGAGGCGTCGAGCCAGTCTCTGACGGCCAGGCCAGGAAGGGACTGGGGGACGGAGGGTGCAGGTGGGAGCGGGTGTGAGTATTCCTGCGAGGGCACTGTCCAGGGAAAATGGCCGGAGCGGGGGTAGGGCTGGTGGCCGCCATGGTTGGCCACGGAAGAACAGTAACAGTTGTCCACGGAACAGACGAGAATCTTGCGGCCGCCATACTGGGGGAGCATGGGCTGCTGGGCGGCGGAGCCATTGGGATACTGCGATGGGGGGAACACAGGACTTGAGTGCACTGGTTGGGCGCCGCCTGGCAGGGCCACCAAGTGCTGCGTGGAGCTGCAGGGCCCCAGGGGCTGCCCGGACTGGCCCTCGCCGCTGGCTGTGCCCGCTGCCCCATACTGGCTGCCCACAGGGCCCGACGATGTCTCTAGGAAGCTGGCCTCAGGGAAGGCCATTGAGTGCTTGCGCTTTTCCGCCCCAGAGCTGCTCACGCCACAAGGGTACAGGGGGACGCTCTGCAGGAAGGGCACCGGTGTGCTGAAGGGGCCTGTGGAGAGTTTGGGACAAAAGACAATGAAGTTCACATCCTCCTCACCCCTGGGGACCTTTCTCATCTATAGGACCAGGCACACTATGTCAGCATCACCTTGGTTGGTGCTCACTACTCCATTAGCAAGTCGATACTATTATTATTCCCATTTTACAGTTGGAGAAACAGGCTCAGGGAGGTAATATGGCTTGCCCAAAGTTCCACAGCTAGAAGTGGCAAAGCCAGGACACGAAGGAAGATCCACCTAACTAGGCCATGCTGCCTCTCAGAGGGAAGGCTCTGGCATACACCCCTGCCCAAAGGGCTCTCTCCCTTCCATTGAAGACCCCACCCTCACCTTCTAGCATCTTCCGCAGCTGCTTCTCCTTCTTGGCCACCTCGTTCAGGAAGAGCTTGGAGTTCAGGTGGCCGATCTTAGGAGGAGAAAGGCTGTTGCCCGTGCAGGTCTGGGTCCTGGGGGCAGTGGACGGGGCATCTGCTGTGAGGAGGTGTCACCAGTGAGCCCGCCCTACCTCCCCCCCGTGGGCCTGACCCTCCCAAGATGTGTTCCCCTGAGAGCTAGGCACCTCCTGCTCACCTGTCCATGAGGATTTTCACAGATTTGGTGTTCTAGGGAGAGAGAAAAGGGTTCGTCAGTGGAAAAGGCAGCACGGGAGAGGGGAAGACAAGACCTGCCCCATCCTCACCCTCCCCAGGCTGGGCAGACCGTGGCTACAGTGTGGCCGGGTGGTGGTGGGATAGTGGCATCTGCTTTTTTAGAAGATAAGAATAGCTAACGTTTATTGAGCACTTAGTATGTGACAGACAATATTGCACGTGTTTCTTATACATCCATCATTTTATCCACACAACTACCCTAGAAGGAAGGTTTGCAGGCACTCAATCCTCTTATTTGAAATCTTTGGGGCCAGATGTGGAATTATTTGGATTTCAGAAGGGAAATATAGTGCCGGTACCATATATTATATATCACCCCCCAGTAGGCACCACAATTCAATACATCAATGTTCCTATAGCAAAATGTTTGAATATGTGTACTAGGTGAGATAAATAAGGACCATACATTGCCAACATCAGTTCAGGTCAATTTTTGCAGTTAAATGAGTTGCCAGAAGTTTTTTCTTTGAGTATGCAGAGATTACTAAAATTTGGAATTGAGGATAAAGGAGAGTAGATCTGTAATATCAACCTCATTTGATAGGTGAGGGAACTGAGGCATAAGGAACATATAGGACTTGCCCAAGGTCACAAAGCTAGAAGGACAGGGTGGCTCCAAAGCCCTGTGGACACACTGGTGGGGGAAACTGATTGGGGAATAAGAATCGCAGACTTGCCCGGCCGGTGTGGCTCTGTGGTTGAGTGTCAACCCATGAATTAAGAAGTCGCTTGTTCGATTCCTGGTCAGGGCACATGCCTGGGTTGCAGACTTGATCCCCAGTGGGGAGTATGCAGGGGGCAAATAATCAATGTTTCCCTCTCTTTATCCCTCTCCGTTCCTCTCTTTCTAAAATCAATTAAAAACAAAACCAAAAAAAAAAAAAAACCCCATGTTTTTTTTTTAAAAAAGCAAACATGTTTTTAAAAAAAGAATTGCAGACTCCACTTTAGGAATGCCCTTGGGTCCCACCACCAGTCCTGGGCCCAGCCCACCTTCATGAAGCTGACATCCTCTGTCTTGTCGAAGAGCAGCTGCAGGGAGCCCAGCAGCTTCTTGGCCTCCTGCATGCGTTCCCCAAGGTGCAGCGCCTGCGCTGCGTTCTCGCTGCAGAATTTGGCCTGGGCCTTGTCCAGAACCTCCACTGTCTGCCCCAGGTCCTCATCCAGCAGCTGGTGCAGTTTCTCATACTGCAGCCGCACTTCTTCCTTCAGTTGGCTCACCTTCTCCTGCAGGCACAGGGGGCAAGAGTGGGCAGGCAAGTGAGCACTGGGGACCACTGGCTGCTGCTTCTGCCTGTCTGACATCCTGGATGGTAGAGTCTGGGACCCCAAACCCCCAGACTGCCCAGGGTTCCTCAGGGCAAGGTTTGACCTGCTGGTAGCACAGGGCTCTGTGCCAGCTACCCCTGTAGGACTCAGCAACTGACAGTTCAGGGAATGGCTGACCAAAGGGTTCTGGCACAGAGCCGACCACACACAGATCCTCACCCAAATAAGGACGAGCCCAAGGCCCGGCACCCAAGCAGCCCCCAACCCAACCATGAACTTGGGCTTAGCTACCTCCACCAGGCGCTTGTCTGACTCGAGTTTGTACAGCTGGTCCTCAATGTCCTGCTCTCGCTCCTCCAGTCGGTCCTGCTGCTTCATCAGCATCTTCTGCAGGGACAGTTGAGGCAGGGGCATCAGAAGGGGCTGCAGCTCCACCCCTTACCAAGGATGGGTGAGCACCAACCTCCCTCTATAGAACAGACTCATCCTGTAGATCCTTTGACCCAGGTGACCTAAAATTTCTGCCATCCAACCTCTCTGGCCCTCGTGCAATCCCAGGGGCCTGGTTGGTGACCTCTGTCTGGCCAGTCTGTCCTCAGGAAAAGAAAGCCTGGGGTCTGGCCAGTCTGTCCCCAGGAAAAGAAAGCCTGGGGTAGCTTCTCACACATGAGCTTTCTGAGGGCAGGGGCAGGCCAGTCTTGGTTCTAAGCACCCCGCCCCCACCTCAGATGAACCTTATCATTCCAGTAATGCTATGAGATAAGTACTATTATTATCCTCGTTTCAGGGAAGAGGAAACCAGAGAGGTTAAGTAATTTATCCAAAGCACACAGTAAGTGGCAGAGCTGAGCTACAAACTCAGGATCTGACAGTAAGGTCTGTTCTTTTTATAAAATCTAATTAATTAATTAATTTTTAAAAGAATAGTTTATTGATTTATTGATTTTGAGAGAGAGAGGAAGGGAGAAGAAACATTGCTGTGAAAGAGTAACATTGATGGGCTGCCTCCTGTATGCTCCCCACAGGGGATCCAGCCCACCACCCAAGCATGTGCCCTGACCAGGAATAGAACCAGGAATCCAGTGCCCAGCTGATGCCCAACCGAGCCACACCAGCCAGGGCTATTTTTTTTAATGCTCATTTGAGTACATGCTTAGAGAGAAGAAAGGAGAAGGGAAGAAGGGAGGGAGGCCATGCTGCCTAACTCAGGGAAGGAGGGAAGGAGAGAGAGAGGAACTGGGGATCAAACCCATATCCCAGGTATGTGCCCTGACCAGGAATCGAAACAGCAAACCCTTTGGTGCACTGGACGACACTCAACCAACTGAGCTACTCCGACAGGCAGTAAGGTCTGTTCTTATCCAAGGCGTGCTGCCTCTCTCTGGGAGCCCTAGCTTAGAGATGAGCACCCTAAGGTGCAGAGGGTCAAACAACCTTACACTTGGGAGCAGCAAGCCAGCCACCCCCACCCTTGTTCTTGACCCTGAGAGCCAGGCCTCTGAAGTCCTTGCTAACTGCCTCAGCCCCTCAGTTGGACCCAGGTGGAAAGGAGACACTGGCTCTCCTAAAACCTGAGGCTAGTCTGCTGGAAGGTACTGGACCAAGCTACTATTTCAGCCCTTCACATCCTATCTCTACAACCCCTATCCTCCCAGCCTTGCCCATCCCAGCTGCTCCACCCATCCTGTCATCCCCCTCACCAGCATACCTCTTCAAATAGGGTCTTGCTCCTGCTCAAGAACTCTCAATGACTCCCTCCTTCCAAACATTTTAGCACGGTAATGAAGGCTCTCTTAAGACCTGATAGTATCCTGCCCCCAACACTCTGTGCACATTTGAACTCCCTACACCCTGTTGATGTTTTTCTGTAGTCCACAGTGCCTCTTCCCTCTCCTTCTCTATCCTTCAAGACCCCACTCCTCTAGGAAACTTCTCATGGCCTCTGCTCAGCGTTTATGCAGGTCTCTCCCAGTCCTGGCCATGCAAAGGGGTTGTCACATTCTGCCTGCCCTCTATAGCTCTGCTGTGTAATATGGTGGCCACTCATCACATGTGACTATTTAAATTTAATTAAAAATAAGTGAAATTAAACATCAGTTCTTCAGTTGCACCAGCTTCAGTTTAAGTGCTCAATAGCTGCATGTAGCTACTGGCTAATGTACTGAATATTAAAGAGACAAAACAGCCATCATCCCAGAAAGATCTATAGGATACATTATTCTGTAATTTGTTTCATAAACTGTGGTTTGATCTCCCTACAAAACTCAAGGCCTCTTGAAAATAGGGCTTTGCTGCTATCTTTTTTCACCTCCCTTCTGAGCCAGGCCACACAAAGGCCCCAGCACCCTATGGATGCATAATATGTTTAATGAATAAACCCATGGGTTTTACACATAAAATAAGGTTTGCAAAGCGAATTGCACAGAGCCTTGCTCACAGTGAGTATATACTCAACAAGGAATGATTCTTTTTCTTCCTCTCTGTGGGCCTCAGAGTGACCCTCAAGTTTGATGCCATGACTCCCACTCCCATCCACACCCAGCTGGCTTCCCAACCTGCCACCAATCCCTTTCTCACTCCCCAACCCATTTTACATGGGAGGAAAGCAAGGCCAGTAAGGAGTTCAGGGACCCCCTTTTGTGTTGGTGGCTAACCAAAACACCAGGACCCTGAGAGGAGGAGGAGGTGGGGGCGAGGCTCTTAGCTAAGCTGGGAAGCCTGGGACAATCTCCCCGAAAAACTTAACCCTTCAATGACCCAGGACAGGACCTCTAAGAACCAGCCCTAGGAGACCTTGCCCTGCCCCCAGCACTTGTCCTTCCAGCAAGCTCCCCACACCAGCCCAACAGGCACAGGTATCTGTTGCCAATCTGGGATTCAGCACCTGTTCAGAAACACGGCTGGGTGGGGGGCAGGAATAGAGGTAGGTAGTCATGGATCCTCCCCACCTGTGAAACGGCCCACAGTTGTGCAAAGAGGGCACGCAGCACCTCACAGTATGGCCCAGATACATGCAAACAACTCCACACACACAAGCACACATACTGCTCTGGGGCCCTGCGAATACCTCATGCAGTGTTGTACCAGGTGCACAGGTCCTTGCATCCAACCCCCTTGGGGTGAAGGCTGGACTTCCTGAAGGCCCCAGACAATTGAGGGAGGCTTGCCATAAAGGCAAGGTGGCCAGGACACCCTCTTAGGAACATAATGCCTTTTTACCTCCCTGTAGCAACTGGCCCTCAGATTTTTGCCCGCTGGATACCTTGTGCCCACACTCAGGAAGACAGCTCCCCCACCCGCCATGCATCTCAGACTCCAGGCCACTCTTGCCTTCCCATTGCCCTGCATGACTGAAAACCCAGGTCCCATGCCCAAGCCCCCATCACCAAGGACTCCCTGCTCAAACTCATCATCATCTGATTAGGGGTGCACCTGGGGCTGAGTCCCAAATGAGGGGTGGGAAAGGGGGACCCCAGGTGGATTCCCAGCCCAGTTTCCCTCAGAAGATAGGAATGGAGCTGCTCTGCTCCCACCCTCCAGACCAGTGGGAGGTCCCTCCCTTGCCCCCCTGAAACCCTTTCTGGGAGTTCATGGCTGACCCCTCAGGGCAGAGCCAAGGGAGGTACCTCCTGTCCAGTCCTGGGGGGACTCAGCCCTTTCTCTCTTCTCGTAGGCTTTTCTCAGAGCCTTTCCTGGCAGCACTTCTACCCTGGGACCCTGCAGCATCTTCTCTTAGCTTCACCTGTCCCAGGTCCTGGTTCCTGCCTGCCCACAGCCCTCTGAGGTGGGAGCCCAGGCCAGGCCCAGTGAAGGCAGTGCCACACTCCCTAGTAGGTGGCTGGGTTTTTCATTTCCCCTCCCCCAGCTCAGAGGCCCTTGGGCTCCTGTCTTTGCTGCAGGGGTAGGGGAGGGGGTCCATGCTGGCCAGCTTACCTTTGCAGGGCGTGCCCTCCTTAGGGCCAGGTGATCTTAATCCTGCCACAGGTAACACCTGGGGGGATGCAGAGGGTTGGGGGACTACTGCCACCTCAGGAACTGGGAAATTGGGGAGACTTGCTGCCCCTTCATTACCTCTCATCTCTGTTACACCAAATGCCTGAATCAGGTTGCTGAGAAGCTGGAGGATGGGGAACTGAGGAAGCAAGGCCTGGACCCCTCTCCACTACCACCAGCCTCCTTTCCATCTCAACCTCCAGGGAATTGCTGAGACCTGAGGCCCCATCGCCCACCAGGGAAAAAAGCCACAACTGAGATCATCCCACCTTGATTCAGAGCAAGGGCTCTCCACGTGGGGTGCAGGGCACTTTATAAACTGCTCCCAGCCCACAGTAAGTCACCTGGACTGTGGCAGGAGGGGAGTGGAAAGGAGCAAAGTGGGAAACCATGGTCTAGACTAGAAGCACTTGAGGGACCAGGCCTCCTCCAGCAGGAGGGACAATATGAGCCCCAGCCCCGCTCCACAGGCCCTGGTCCAGATGGGACCTGCTCACTCCTGTCCCTGTCCCTGAGGGCCTAAGGCCTTCCATGATCTGCTCCTGAATCTGTGAGGGCAAAAGCATCAAGAAGGCTTGAGAGCACTTCATTCCCATTTCTCCAAGGCCCCAGAACATCCTGCTTCTCATACTTGTCACCTAGTGTTCTAGACTCTGGAGGGGGGGCAATCACAAGCCCCTTACATCCCTGCCCTGGGAAAGCCTCATGTCCCTGTAGAGCCTGACTGGCCAGGTCCAACTGGCATTTTTGGTGTCAGACTGGACTGGGCAGACGGGTGAGGCCATGGGGACTCTAGGCTGTATAAAAGTTAATAAATAATAATAAAACCCACAAGTCAACCTTGAAGAGAAGCAAGGTCAGGAGGGAACAGGGCCCCAGGGGCTGGGCCAGAAGCAGGCCTGAGGTTTTCAGACAAAGCCAGGGCTGGGTCCAACAGCCCCGGTGGCGGGAGGGTGGGGGCAGAAAGAGGGAGCTAAGCCACGCAGACCCCTGCCCAGATGACTCTCATGCTGGCTGCAGCTCTGGCTGCAACCCCTGCTCCAGAGCCACCCTATCCTGACCTCCTCCCCAGCTGCCAAACCTACTCCCCACTCTCCCATTTAAGACCTCATCCCAGGAATAGGTCAGCCTCCTCTCCCCCTGGGCCACAGCACTCTCCCCTTGTCTCAGAGCAGCTTCTGCCTGCCACAGATGCCCCTTTCGTGCCTCAGCTCCTGCCTTGGGCTACCTTGTGCATCCCCAGGCTGGGGCAACCACAGACCCAGAGAGAGGAGGTTACAGGGCAGAAGCCAGGGCAAGAAGAAAGGCAGCACCTGGGAGGCAGGCCCCGGCAGACCCCAGAGAGGGCTTCCCAGCTGCAGAGTCAAATTAGCTTTTGCCATGCAGAGAGCAGCGCTCTGGGGCAGCAGAACAAAGAGGCGAGAGAGAAAGCCCCCCTTTGTCTGGGTTTGAATGCCAGGCCAGCCGGGAAGGAAGGCTTTTCCAGAGCCAGGGATGAGGCTGCCTGCTCGATCCAGGCTGGGGGCCCCAACCAGGCTCACCTTCTTCCTGTGCCCACCCAGACTGCCCCCAATACAGCATCGCAGGATCCATCCAGGCTGCTACCTCTGATACTGCCACAAGCAATAAGCTCACCCTAAGGTGAATCCCATCTTCCCCTTCCCTCCCCAATTCCCACCCCACCAGGTGAGAAAAGTCGCACAAGACTCACAACCACCAACCACAGCCTGAGCAGGCAGTCACGCTAGCAGTCATGCTGACAGTCATGCACACACACTCAACTTCACCTCGCAGGTGTGCGGCATGCTTGTTCTCTCTCTCTCTCTCTCTCTCTCTCTCTCTCTCTCTCTCTCTCTCACACACACACACACACACACACACACAATCTTTCTGACCCCACATCACACATACATAACTACATAATGAAGTCAGTCACTCATCTCATACCTTCTGAGATACACACACGAGATACAAAAAATTCGTCACGTGTCAGAGACACAGCCAGCATGCTGGCTACACACACCTGCAGACTGACATGGATGCACAGCTACCCAGAGTGCAGGAGGCAGAGGAATCAATAGGATGTGCATGATAGGCGCCCGGCTGTGTCAGCAGTATCCTGGGGAGGAGGTATGTGTGTGTGTGTGGTGGGGTGGGGGGGGTGGGGGCTGCGGCCCTTGGAGCAAGGCCAAACTAGGCCCCCTTCTGTGTAAAACTCAGGATGGTCAAGGAAGGGGCACTTACGACCCTCGTGCCTTGAATACACACAGCCTCCCCACCCCAGCTCCCACCCTGCCACAGGAGTACGGTGGGGGAGGAGGCAGCAGTGGGCTGTGCACTGCCTGAGTGGGCTAGACCAGGCCAACCCTCACTCCTACAGCCTACCTGACACAGACACATGGAGTGGAGACCCAGGATCCCACCCAACCCCTCCAGCCAAAGGCAATGTGAGAGCCACTCCAAACCGGACCAAGCAGTGGGATCCCCTCTGTAAAGAACATCTCAACTCTAAACCTCCAAGAAAGCAAAGAACATTTCCAGCCTTGATCTGGAATCCTAGGAATGACACAGACATAACTATGACCTGAAAAAACACACACACACACACACACACACACACACACACACACACACCTTGCATAGCCCATCACACAAGATAACTAGGGCTTATCTTGAGTCATCTTTCCATGTTGAGGGGGGGTTATGAGATAGAGGTGCTCATCCCAGTACCATGTTGCTCAGAACCCCTAAACCTAGGGGACGGAAGAGGATTTGAACACCAAGGCTGCCAGGCCTGAACCCACCTAAATGTCCTAATCTTAGGCCCTTAGGACATATTTAGGGTCTGGATATGTCCCAGAGAGTGGTCTCTGAGGCCCATGCAGTGAGCACCCAGGCCTCAGGGCAATGTGGCCTACACACCGGCTTCCCAAGTGTAGAATGGGGCCATGGACTTCACAGGCCTAACTCAGAGATCCCCTGCTAGTCCCCACCACTGAATGGAGGCCCTGTTTGCCTTCCCGCTGGGCCCCTGCACCAGGCCACTGGCCCATGCACATGTGAGTGCTTTTGAGTAAGCAAGTAGGGGCCACCAGGGAGAGGTTAATCAGGGTTTTCTATTTCTAGCCAAAAGGGCATTTCAGTAGCCACCCCCTCCCCTCTCCCAGGAGGACAGAAAAAGAAGAACAAGAAGCAGAGCTACATTTGAAGGCATGTGCTAGGTCCCCATGCTTCTGTTCCTATATCCGGGAGAATTCTGTTGCCCTCATCCATGGTACCAGAAGAGGTCCTTTAGGACTGATTCCCAAGGGAAAAGAGGCCCAGGAAAAGGCCCCTCCCCCCTGTGTCCCAGAGAGGATGGAGAATGAAATGGGTTCTTCCATTCAGGTTCTCCAAAGCTCCCTCCCTCCCGCTTGGTGGGACCCCCTGCCCCCTTCCTCCACATTCAATAAATCCAACTCATACTGAGTGGTGTTGGGCTATTGAAGGGTTTCCAACTCCAGTACCCTGGGGCACCGGAGAGAATCCTGAGGGCCTAGAGTGGGGGAGTTGGAGAGGGATGAATAGGAGGGGGATGAGACTCAGGCTGGGGGGCACAGATGCTGAGCAAATAGAATTGCACATCTGGCCCTGATGCAACCCACTACTTCTGAGTCCCTGCTCACGCTAGGGACAGGAACTAACACACACACACACACACACACACACACACACACACACACAGAGGCATGCACGCACGCACCCAGCTGCTGACAAAGTTCAGGGCCTGCTCCCATCCAGTTCCTCCCATGAGCTGGGGATCAGGGACCTGCCGGTGGGAACCTCAGGATGCACTCTGCATGCATGTGCCATCCCTCCCACACCCCAGCTACACAACCAGGAGACAGGTGCATTGAGGGCAAAGACACTTGCAAACCCACACATCTAGAGATACCCTCTTACTACCACGTCAGGTACAATTATGTTTTCTCCCCGACCCAAATGAAAGAACCCCTAGCACAGACACAGCTAAGAGCAAAACCTTGGGAGGGGGCACACATACACTCACCACCCTGGTTGCGGCCCCCTCCCCTGTTCCTTTCAGCCCCTTCCCCTCCTCTCACTTTCCCCTGCCAATCCCAGGACTGAGGGCTGGACAGCCCCTTTCTCCTGCCTCTGCCCTTTCCCAGCCTCCTCTCCCAAGCCCTCCCATCTTTATTAACAGCAGTAGCTTCCCAATACTGAGGAAAACCCAGGCTGTTTGCCCTGGGGCTCATCTGCTTCCCCTAGGCTTCTGCCTTTTCTAACCCTAGTGGGGAGGGAGTGGAAATGGCTCCTCTCGCCACCCCCCACACTTCCTTTAAGAAACCAGAGGCCCTGTACTGGCACAAAAACCCAGAGCTCGCCCATCGGATTGGAAACTAATTATACAGCAAATTTTATTTGTTGTCCCTGCCCTCAGCTTGTGGCAGCCCTCTTGCCTTTTGTTAGTTGTCTGTGTATGTTTTTTAATGGCTAAACACTGACTCATTCTGACTGTCCCTCCAAAGGAAACAGCCCCCGTCTACAACCGTCCCCTGATCACTGCTTCCTCATACCCAAACTCCCCACTGGCCTCAACTAGCCTCCAGGGGCCCCCACCCAGAAACACTCCCAGTCCTACCAAAGCCCAACCTCACCCCCAGGCCCCGAGCTTGGGCTTCTGAAATGGCTCATACAGTCGCAGGCCAACCCCCTTCCTCTGGTATGACTCAACTCTGAAAGCCAGGGGACCAGGGAGGGACTTAGTAGGAGCCCCCCTCCACCGGAGGGGACGGAAGTATTGCCTCAGTCCAGCTCCAAAGCCTGGCCCACAGGCCTGAGGGGGAAGGCGGTTTTGACATTGGCCGCTGCTGCAGGGTGTATACAATGGGAGGGGATGTGGTTCCGTAATCACTCAGCCGGCAGCCCAGGGGAGCCAGCTGCCTGAAACCAGATTGTAAGGCGGCTCAACCTTAAACCCACAGGATTCTTTTTCCGTCTTCCACTTCCCCTCCCCAAATGTGGGAGGGCTGTGATATAGGGCTGGGCTGGGAGCAAAGGGCTCAGGGCGATGAAGACACATACTTTAAGGTTTGTTCATGCAGGAGCGTTCGACACAGGCACACACAGGGCTGCGATCCCCACACATGGAGAGCGGGCTCTCCGGAATAATCCGAACAGCCGAGACACTGTCCCGATACTGCTGGCTGTCCGGGCCTTGTCCTCACAGATACGGGAGCGCTGCTCTCCCCCCGGAAGCTCCCCTCCACCCCCCAATGCGTTTCCAGTAGGGCTTGAAACTAACATGGCTGCTTTTGTTTACTTCCTCATTGGTATGCCAACATCATGGATCATGTCAGCCGCAGCAGCGGCACCAGGACACTCATTACATAAACAGCAGCTGGAGATGCAGAACCTGGGTCACTGCCTTGGTGACTTCCTGCAGGGCCTTACAGAAACCAGGCTGGGGGAGGGGGCTGTGCGGGAAGACGGAAAAGCAGCACCCAAACTCCAACAGCCCCGCACCTCAGCTCCACAAATGACTCACAAGATGGGCTCTCTGAGCACAGGTGCAGAAATGGATTAAGTAGCCATGGGATCCTTCTTCCCAGAACCTGCCCCCAAACTTTCAGAGTATTCGAGTCTGGAAGGGAGCCTCTGGCCTGAGGTCACGGAAGTCAGCCTGCCTGGATGGGTGGTCCCCGGGCGGTGGGGAGTGTGTGTGTGTGTGTGTGTGTGTGTGTGTGTGTGTAGGATACTTGCCCGGATCTCATTCCTCCGGATCTCCACGTCGCACACCGAGTGTCCCTGATGCGCACCGCTGTAGTAGCAGCAATATTG